>NC_092340.1:303537500-303702500 GCF_046630445.1 Rutidosis leptorrhynchoides
GGTTTTCCATAGCTATATAGGCGTAACCACGAGCATTCAATGTTTTTTCTTCTAAACATATGAATGGTCCATCTCTGCATAAAGTAACAAACTCGGTATTGGAATATATCTGATTCGTCGAGCATTTTCCTTCGTGTGACCATTTTCCGCATTTGTGACATCTTTCAAGGTGTCGTGCTCTTCTTTTCGCTGCGGATTTTGATTTTCCTTTACCAAACTGTAACTTATTATTTTCGTTCCTGGATTCTTTTCTTACTCTGTCCAATTTACCTCTGATTAATGATACTATTTCACTTGGAAGGGTGTCATTATTACGTTTAGTAATTAAAGTGTGTAGCATTAGACCATGATTTAATTCACAGGAAGTCTTCATCTCGTAAAACCTAAAAAAAATAAAAATTCAGAATGGGGAAGAAGACTAGTTCTTTAGGGTCTGCTAGGGAAAGACCATTCGGATTCCATTCTCGAGAACTACACGAAAACAGAACATCTAACTCTAACAGAAATACATATTACCCTAAAAAGATTCGAACCTCCCCACACTTAGTTAGATGTGGTGTTGAAATTGTGATTAACGTTATTTTCAATTGGATTATCAACAATTTGTATATCTCTGACTTTTTCTTCAATCCATTTGTTGATTTCCTCCGTAGCTTTCACAAATTCAACTAACATCGCCTTTTCTTTTGGCGATAAATTGGATATTAATCGGTTACATAACTTAAAGTTTCCCTTAATCTTAGCATCGTGAATCCGTTTATAAAGTTTCTTCGTTGAACTGTTAAAAACGGGTTCATCTAATTTCTTATCATCAACGGGGTTCTTTGTGATCGGATCATCATTAAGTGTTTCTTCATCTTCCCCACACTTATGCGTTTTTATTGGTTTAACAGTTTTGGTTGGTGGAGATCTAAACTTTCGGTTCACAAAGGTGATTGATGTATTACCATCCCTGAGTGTCATTCTACCTTCTCTTACATCAATGAATGCCTCGGTGGTTGCTAAAAATGGGCGACCTAAAATTAGAGGAATATCAAGGTTTTCCTCCTAATGTTTTAGCAGAGTAGTATATAAAATAGCTTATTTTTAGCAGGAAATACTATTAAATACGATACAATTTTACACAAGATATTTATTTATTTATAGAATGGATATACTTAAACCTTGCTACAACACTTATAGGCAGTGTACCTAATCGTACAGTAGTGTAGTTTTTAGTAAGTCCGGTTCGTTCCACGGGGAATCTTTTTAAACAAAGCTTAACGCTATATTAGTTTACTTTTATAAAAATACAAATATATATAAATAAGTAATATTATTATTATAAAGGGGGGTTTTTACCGTTTAATGACCGGTTTGTCGATTTTAAAACTTTAGTCGCAGTTAAAACCAAATAAATACAAGACTTTAAATTAAAGCATAAACTAAATAACGATAATGAAATTGCAAATAATAAAAGTGCGATAAAATAAACTTGCGATAATTAAAAAGTACGATAATTCAAAGTGCAATTAAATACAATAACAATAAAAATGCGATAATTAGAAGTGCAATTAAATATAAAATAAAGGAAATTAAATATGAAATAAAAGAATTATGCTTATTTAAACTTCCGTAATCATGATGTTTGACGTGTTGATTTTAGTTTTATGCCCATGGGTTAATTGTCCTTTGTCCTGGATTATTTAATATGTCCGTCTGGTTTTTGTCCATAACAGTCCATCAGTCATAAATATAAAGTGCGAGTGTCCTCGTCAAATTATTCTTATACCCGAAGTTAAATATTCCAACTAATTGGGGACTTAAACTGTAACAAGATTTTAATACTTTGTTTAATAATTACATCAGGATGTCGACTGAGTGTAACCCAAGGTTTTAATATTTTGTTATCAATTATACCAAGTGTCCTTGTACATAATTTCACCCCTGTTTTAATTATTCTAGTGGCTATTAATCCATTCCCGTGTCCGGTTAAATGAACGATTATTCGTACATATAAATACCCCGTCCATCGTGTCCGATTGAGTGTATATGGTAATTTATAGGGACGCCCAATTGTAAATCTTTATATTAACATTAACAAACTATCATTTAGTTAAACAAATATAAAGCCCATTAATAGCTCATAGTCTAATTTCCACAAGTGTCGTTCTTTTGTCCAAACCCCAATTATGGTACAAAGCCCAATTACCCAATTTTAATAATTAGCCCAACATCTTGATTACTTCGTTTTAAATAAGCATAATAATAACTTAGCTACGAGACATTAATGTAAAAAGGTTGAACATAACTTACAATGATTAAAAATAGCGTAGTGTTACACGGACAGAATTTCGACTTACACCCTTACAACATTCGCTAACATACCCTTATTATTAGAATTATAATTAAAATTAAAATATAAATTATAAATATATATATATATATATATATATATATATATATATATATATATATATATTTTACGTATGAATGAGGAGAAGAAAAAGATGATTTTTTACGATCAGAATGCGCGAGCTTTATAGGGAGTTTCTGAAATTGGGGTTCCGCGACTCGCGGCCATTTTGGCCTTCAAACTCCGCGAGTCGCGGAGTTTACTTTTACAGCTCACACAAGCTTGGCTCTTTGTTTACCGACGGTTTTAAATATAAATATAATATATTAAATAATTATAAGAATTATTAAAATATTATATTATATTTATGTGCATAGTTGACTTGTAATTTTTAGTCCGTTGCGTCGAGCGTTGAGAGTTGACTCTGGTCCCGGTTCCGGATTTTCGAACGTCCTTGCGTACAATTTAATATCTTGTACTTTGCGTTTTGAATCTTGTACTCTTGTAATTTCGAGACGTTTCTTGTCAATAATTGGAACCTCTTTGATTGTATTTTGTACTTTTTAGCTTTTTGGTCGTTTGCGTCTTCAATTCATCGAATCTGTCTTTTGTCTTCACCTTTTATTATTTAAACAAATATCACTTGTAAATAGAACAATTGCAACTAAAAGCTTGTCTTCCTTGAGGAATAATGCTATGAAATATATGTTCGTTTTTAGCATTATCAAATATTCCCACACTTGAGCGTTGCTTGTCCTCAAGCAATATCGTCTTGAAATACTAGAATCACTTCTTTATTCTTCACACTTTGTACATCAGTGATTTTCTATACGGCGGTATAAACAATGGTAGTAACGATATGGTTTACAGTCCCACATGACTATAAAAATTTAGATCCATTAAGGAAATTGGATCTTTATGAAAACATTTGATCTTTTGAAAATTAAATCTAGTTTTTACCCTAGATAAGTTTTCCGGAATAACCCTTTACCGGTGTTTGCAAAATATTTTTGTGGGTTTGGTGGGTTTCAGATTTGAAAATTTTAGCTCAAAACTTATGGTTTTGTGTCACCCACTTGCTAACCTTGTATTTGGAAAGCAACACGTCCAGTTCACTTGTCCCGTATATTACCTTTCGGTAAACTATCGTCCGATTGTAAAGGAAAGCGTTGAACAAGCAACTGTTAAGGCAATGTCCCCTGACATGCTTTTAATTATGGTCTATAACGTGTCGGACGCAATTACTATCCTTGGTAGGAGCAATAGTAAAGCTCACCCTTATAATTTTTCGGTATGGCACAAGGTCCTGTCTTTGACCACTATGCAACCACCGTTCTTACGGTTGACACCCGATTTGGTTCAGGTGACCTAATGAATTCCAGGTGAATTCCTAGGATTCTACGTTCAATGGTAATGAACGCATTGAAAATAGGGTTTTCAGAAAACAAATCGGTTTGTAATTTTTGATCAAAATATTTTCTCGTTCAAGCTCGAGTTTAGATATCATTGAATTCCATGAGTTTGTAATTCTCAATCTTTAAGGTCAATCTCAAGGATTGAGTAATATCAGTCTTAAAAGCTGATTTTTAATCTTTAAGGAGATTATCCTTTCTGGGGATCTGATTCATTAGTCTTATCCAGCTAATTTGCATGGTGCCCCCCCATTGTACAAGATAAATCCTTCTCATGGTTAGGATAAATCTGACCACTTGGCGACCTTGTTTAATGCTGAGGTCCGTGGATTTCCTGCTGATTTTAGTGATGACTTTTCTAGATTTTTCGTCAACCTGCAGCTGGTCTGGACGACAACTTCTTGACCTAAATCAAGAAGCGCGTTTCTTTTTCGGAAGACTTTACTTCCTTTTAATGATGGAATTGATTCATCGTGTAGATCCATCTCTTCTTTTCTTTCATCGGGTAAAACAGTTTAGTTTAGTCCAAAGCAAAAGTATTTTCAGTTATTTGTTACAGATATATGTGACATATGTTTAAGATAACTTGGTAAATTTTCCCACACTTGGCTTTTATTTTCCTTTTTATCGTCCTCTATTCCATTTTAAATGAATTTTAACATTTTAGTTTGTTTCTCAATTTATGTCCTTTCCGAGGTAACAATTATTTCGGTGTTAACACCTAGTTTTATATTTCATAAATATATATAAACATGAATTTGAGTTCATTTAATTGAAAAATTTTACTAGAATTGGGTAGTCAGTATATAAGACCAGGGCTGTTCTTTATTATCAGAGAGCACTAGATTCTAATACAACTACTGCTTTACTAGTATTTTTAATGGTAACTAAGTGTATGAAGTAAAAAAAATAAAAATTTAAAATCCGAAAGAATTTAACCCCTTCCCACACTTAAGATCTTGCAATGCCCTCATTTGCAAGAAATCAGTAATAATTTAAATTATTGAGGTTGATTTGTGTGAAAATGATTAAATTTTTACCAAAGTTTCCAAATATATTGGCGTTTGTTTGCTGAATGATAAATGGTGCACATCATTTGTTCATTCCGTCTTGTTGTTATTTCACATATATTTTGCCTCTTGTCGTCAAAATTAGTTGCTTTTGCTGAACTTAATGCCAGTCTTTGAAAATGCGTTGTTTTACCCTGTTGTGTACATAAGATAAACTGCAAACATATATACATATTTTTGAAGTTTGGTATAATACCCCACATTCAAAAATTATTAAAATCTAAGAATAAAAGTTAGAAAGTTATAAAAACTATTACAATATTAACATAAGTATTAAACGTATCAACATTACAAATTACAAAATAAAAAAAAATAATAAGTAAACTAGGGATGATATTGATACCAATAGGGGTTCCAGGCATAACCATAGGTGCTATAGAATGCTTCGGCAGGGTTATACGTAGGATACGGTGGCTGCATCTCTATAGACCAGGGAGGGAATATGGGTTTCGGTGTAGGAATATAGTTTCTACCTATATGTTGGCAATGAGCTATGATTTAGTTCTGATGAACTTGCCAATCTTCAAATGCTCTCTGTCTAGCATTTTCGTACTCCTGAGAAGCTATAAACCTTTGCATTTCTTGCATCTCATTCCCCCCTCCTACATTACCTTGCTGTTGGTTTCTCTCAACCTGTGGATGTCTACCATGGTATGGTACTGCGGCGTTATTTCGCCTCTTCAAAACTTTCGCACCATGGTATACATTTAAACCTATATTATCGCGGGGTTCTGGTTCTTCTACTAATAATCCCCCCGACTTATATCCACACCGAGATATTCACCAATCAAAGTAATAAAAATACCACCTCCTATTATGCTATGCGGTCTCATCTCCCGAACCATAGCTGATAAATAATAACCCACACAATACGGTATACTTACAGCGCTTTGTGGGTCTCGAATACACATATGGTAAAACAAATCCTGTTCATTTACCTTTTCCTTGTTCTTACCCCTTTGTGTAATCGAATTAGCTAAAAACCTATGAATCACTCTTAATTCGGCTCTATCTATATCCAAATAAGAGTAATTTCCCCCTTTGAAACGGTGATGGCTTGTCATTTGACTCCACACACCGTGTGTATCAAAATTTTCATCTATCTTTCTACCGTTTAGTATCAACCCTCTACAATCGGCAGATGCTAACTCCTCAGGCGTATATATACGTAAAGCCTGAGCCATGTCTAGTAAAGACATGTGGCACATCGAACCGCCTAACAAAAATCTAATAAAAGAACGATCGGTTTAACTAGCTACCCGATCATTCAACTCTATACTACACAACAATTCTTCACACCATACTTTATATACAGGTCTACGCATGGTGAATAAACGTACCCAGTCATTAAAAGTAGAATTACCATACCTCTGTATAAGTAATTCCCTAATTGGCCCGGCCAATTCTACAGCTTCTAAGGGTCCCCATTCTATGACCCTTGGTACCTCCATGTGACCATTTTCCGCATTTGTGACATCTTTCTAGGTGTCGTGCTCTTCTTTTTGCTGCGGATTTTGATTTTCCTTTACCAAATTGTAACTTATTATCTTCGCATCTGGATTCTTTTCTAACTCCGTCCATTCTTTCTCTGATTACTGATACTAGTTCACTCGGTAGTATGTCATTATTACGTTTAGTGATCAAAGCGTGTAGCATTAGACCATGGTTTAGTTCACAAGAAGTCTTCATTTTGTAAAAACCTAAAAAAAAAATAAAAATTCAGAATGGGGGGAGAAGACTAGTTCTTTAGGGTCTGCTAGGGAAAGACCATTCGGGTTCCATTTTCGAGAACTACACGAAAACAGACAATCTAACTCTAACAGAAATACATATTATCCTTTAAAGACTTGATTCTCCCCACACTTAGTTAGCTGTGGTGTCGAAATTGTGATTAACTTCATTGTCGACTTCCATCGGACTATCTATATAATGTTTAACTCTGTGACCATTAACTTTAAATTCAATCCCATTTGAATTTATTAATTCTATCATTCCGTATGGGAAAACTCTTTTGACTATGAATGGTCCAGACCATCTTGATTTCAATTTTCCAGGAAATAGCTTGAATCGTGAATTGAAAAGAAGAACTCTGTCTCCTTCTTTAAATTCTTTTGAACTTCTGATTCTTTTATCATGCCATTTCTTCGTTCTTTCTTTATAGATTAACGAATTTTCGTATGCTTCATGTCTTAATTCTTCTAATTCGTTTAGTTGACTTAATCGTAGACGTCCGGCTTCATGTAAATCAAGATTACATGTCTTCAAAGCCCAAAATGCTTTGTGTTCAATTTCTACTGGAAGATGACATGCTTTTCCATAAACAAGTCTAAAAGGTGTGGTTCCATTTGGAGTTTTGTAGGCTGTTCTAAAAGCCCAGAGTGCATCCTCCAATTTAATGGACCATTCCTTCGGATTTGATCCTACGGTTTTCTCTAGAATACGTTTTAAGGCTCGGTTGGTATTTTCAACTTGTCCACTTGTTTGTGGAGGATATGCGGTGGAGATTTTATGAGTTACTCTATATCTTTTAAGAACTTTCTCAAGTTGATTATTACAGAAGTGAGTACCCCGATCACTTATTAAAGCTTTCGGTGTTCCAAACCTTGCAAACAGACGTTTTAAAAAGTTGACTACAACTCGTGCATCGTTAGTTGGGAGAGCTTGTGCTTCCGCCCATTTAGATACATAATCAATGGCTACGAGTATATATAGATTATTATGAGATTTTGGAAATGGACCCATAAAGTCAATACCCCAAATGTCAAATACTTCACATACTTGGATGACATTTTGTGGCATTTCATCACGTTGACTTATTTTTCCGGCTCTTTGACATGCATCACAGGATTTGCAAAGAAGGTGTGCGTCTTTGTAAATTGTAGGCCAATAGAATCCAGCTTCATAAACTTTTCTTGCTGTTAGTTGAGGCCCATAATGCCCTCCTGTTGGTCCTGTGTGACAATGGTTTAATATTTTACTGGCTTCATCTCCAAATACACATCGGCGTATTATTCCATCGGGACAACTTTTAAACAGATGAGGATCTTCCCAGAAATAGTGTTTTATTTCACTGAAGAATTTCTTTCGTCTTTGGTACGATAATCCTTTTTCAAGGAATCCACATACTAAATAGTTTGCATAGTCTGCAAACCATGGAATTTCTTTATAATCTATCTTCAATAGATATTCATCAGGAAAGTTGTCTTGTATGGCCGATTCATTTAGAACTTCTAATTCGGGATTTTCAAGACGAGAAAGATGATCAGCGGCGAGATTTTCTGCTCCTCTTTTATCTCGGATTTCAATATCAAACTCTTGTAAGAGTAAGATCCAACGGATTAATCTTGGTTTAGCATCTTGTTTTGAAAATAGGTATCTAAGAGCAGAATGGTCGGTATAGACCACCGTTTTTGCTAGAACGAGATATGATCGAAATTTGTCAAAAGCAAAGACAATAGCAAGGAGTTCTTTTTCAGTAGTTGTATAGTTTGTTTGTGCTCCTTGTAACGTCTTACTAGCATAATATATAGGTTGAAATCGTTTTTCAATCCTTTGTCCTAAAACGGATCCCATTGCAAAATCACTTGCATCGCACATTAGTTCAAATGGTAGATTCCAATTTGGTGTTATCATGATCGGCGCATTAGTAAGTTTTTCTTTAAGAATATTAAAAGATTTGATACACTCATCTGAAAAGATGAATGGAGCATCCTTTTCTAGGAGTTTATTCATAGGAGTGGCAATTTTAGAAAAATCTTTTATGAAACGTCGGTAAAAACCGGCATGCCCTAGAAAACTCCTAACTCCTCTAACATTGGTGGGATGTGGAAGTTTAGCAATTATATCTACTTTAGCTCTATCCACTTCAATTCCTTCTTTTGAAATTTTATGACCAAGAACGATGCCTTCTTTAACCATGAAATGGCATTTCTCCCAATTAAGAACTAGATTTGATTGTTCGCATCTAATTAGCATTCGTTCCAGATTAACTAGACATGATTTAAATGTATCACCGAAGACTGAAAAGTCATCCATGAATACTTCCATGCATTCTTCTATCATGTCATGAAAAATCGCCATCATACACCTTTGAAAGGTTGCAGGGGCGTTGCAAAGTCCAAATGGCATGCGTTTGTAAGCAAAAGTACCATAAGGGCACGTGAATGTGGTTTTCTCTTGATCTTCGGGTGCTATTGGAATTTGAAAATATCCGGAAAATCCATCTAGAAAACAATAGTAACTATTTCCGGCTAATCTTTCCAACATTTGATCTATGAAAGGTAAGGGAAAGTGATCTTTTCTGGTGGCGTCATTTAATTTTCTATAATCAATACATACACGCCATCCTGTTACAGTCCTAGTAGGAATAAGCTCATTTTTCTCATTTGTAATGACAGTCATGCCACCCTTCTTAGGCACGCATTGAACTGGGCTTACCCATGGACTATCAGAAATTGGATAAATTAAACCTGTATCTAGCAGTTTAATAATCTCTTTCTTTACTACATCTTGCATATTAGGATTTAGTCTTCGTTGGCGTTGCACATACGTTTTATGACCTTCTTCCATAAGGATTTTATGTGTGCAATACGAAGGACTTATTCCTTTAATATCATGAATCTTCCATGCAATGGCTGGTTTATGAGCTTTCAACACAGAAATGAGTTGTGATTTCTCATTTTCAGTAAGATAAGACGATATTATTACAGGTAATTCAGATTCACCATGTAAATAAGCGTATTCCAAATGGTTTGGAAGTGGCTTTAACTCTAATTTCGGAGGTTCTTCTATCGATGATTTATATCGATATCTGTCTTATTCTTTTAGCATTTGAATTTCTTCTGTTGTTGGTTCATATCCATTAGCTATAAGTGTAGCTAACATTTCAGCTTCATCAATTGGTTCATTACCTTCTCCTAAAGAACATTCTCCTGTTCCTTGTAATTCTGGAAATTCTTCTAATAATTCTGCATGTGCATCTATAGTTTGAATATAATAACATGTATCATCTGCAGATTGCGGTTGTTGCATTGCTCTATCAACTGAAAAGGTGACACTCTCATCCTCTATACTTAGGGTCAGTTTCTTACCGAACACGTCTATCATTGCTTTAGCCGTGTTTAAGAATGGTCTTCCTAATATGAGAGGAACTTGAGAATCTTCTTCCATGTCCAGAACAACAAAATCTACTGGAAATACTAAAGTACCAACTTTAACTAGCATGTTCTCCATTATCCCTCTAGGATATTTTATTGATCTATCGGCTAGTTGTATGCTTATTCTTGTTGGTTTCAATTCTCCAAGGTCTAGTTTATTGTATAGTGAATACGGCATTAGATTTATACTAGCACCTAAGTCTGCCAATGCTTCTATTGAACTAAGACTTCCCAGAAAACATGGAATTGTGAAACTTCCTGGATCAGATAGTTTTTCTGGTATCTTATTCAACAGCACTGCTGAACAATTAGCATTCATAGTAACAGCCGAGAGTTCTTCCATTTTATTTCTATTTGAAATTAGATCTTTCAAGAATTTAGCATATCTAGGCATTCCTGAAATCACATCAATGAAAGGAAGATTTACATTTATCTGTTTAAACATATCCAAAAATTTGGATTGCTCGGCTTCAAGTTTCTCTTTCTTCATTTTACTCGGGTAAGGAAGTGGTGGTTGGTATGGTTTAACATAAGGTTTAGCCTTAACTGTGTTATCTTCATTAACCTTTTCAACTACCGGTTCTTTTTCCTTATCTTGATCAGGTTGTGGTTCTTGTGGAGTAGGAATAGTTTTATCAGAAGTTACAGGTATTTCAGGTGGTTTAAGTGTTGTACCACTTCTTGTGGTAATGGCTTTAGCTGTTTCATTCCGGGGGTTAGCATTTGTATCACTAGGTAGACTTCCTGGTTTTCTTTCACCTATTAACCTTGCTAGGTTACTTACTTCTTGTTCCAGATTTTGAATAGAAGCTTGTTGATTTCTAAATGCTTGAGCATTTTGTTCATTAGTTTGTTTCTGAGAAGTAAAAAACTGTGTTTGAGTTTCAACTAGCTTTGTCATCATATCTTCTAAATTCGGCTTTTTATCATCGGTTTATTGTGGTGGTTTGTTTTGAAAATTAGGTCTTTGCTGATTGTAAGTATTATTGGATACTTGTTGATTGCTAGGACCTTGTTGGTTGTTGTATGGAATATTTCGGTTATAATTCTGGTTTTGATTGTAAATCGGTCTTGGCGGTTGATAATTATTCTGATAATTAATTCCAGGCCTTTGGTTTATGTATGAAATATTCTCTCTTTGTTCCATTGTTAATTCAATACTGAGACAATCTTTTGTCAAATGTGGTCCTCCACACTGCTCACAACTAATTCGTATTGAGTGAATATCTTTAGTCATCTTTTCCATTCGTCTCTCCACAGCATCTATCTTTGCTGAAATGGAATCTAAGTCATGGCTAGAATCGGCTCTAGCTGCTTTAGATGATCTAACGATATCTTTTTCTTGGTGCCACTCATGTGAGTGGGAAGCAGTGTTATCAATAATTTTGTAAGCATCAGTTTCGGTTTTCTTCATAATAGAACCACCAGCTGCTATATCTATGTCTTTTCTTGTAGTGATGTCGCATCCTTGGTAGAATATTTGTACTATTTGACAGGTATCTAAACCATGTTGCGGACATCCTCTTAACAACTTTCCATATCTTGTCCACGCCTCATATAGAGTTTCATTCGGTTTCTGTGTGAACGTAACAATTTCTGCTTGAAGTCTTACGGCTTTAGATGCCGGAAAGAATTGTTTAAGAAATTTGTCAACTAAAACGTCCCAGGTATCGATCGCCCCTTCAGGTAACGATTCCAACCAATCTTTGGCTTCTCCCTTTAAAGTCCAGGGAAATAACATGAGATATATCTGTTCATCCTCCACTTCTCGGATTTTAAATAGTGTGCAGATCCTATTAAAGGTACGTAGATGTTCATTTGGATCTTCCTTCGGCGCACCACTAAATTGGCATTGATTAGTCACCATGTGTAGAATTTGTCCTTTGATTTCATAATCTGGCGCATTAATGTCTGGATGAGTAATTGCGTGACCTTGGCCAGTGCGTTTAGCTCTCATTCGGTCTTCCATACTTAAAGGTTCCAGATTTTCCATAATTGAATTTGTTGAATCGGAATCACTAGAAGATTCTGATTTAATGGTTCGTTCCTCAACAATCTCTGTTTGAATGATTGGTGGTTCCGGGGGAAAGTTTAGTGGTTCAGGATCTACGAATCGTTCCTGAATATTCTCCGGATTCTCAATTGTGAGGTCGGGTTCAAAAAATGGATTATCGGAAATTTGAACTGAAGTACTTGGTCGACTGGATGACGATTCTAAAGAAAAATCAATGGCAGTAATATTTGCTAAATGTCTTAATCTAGTTACAGGTGGTGAACGTACAAAAGGTGGTGAACGTCTTGCTCGGTGCATTCACTGAATATCCTATAGTTTTTAAAAGGAAAGAAAAATTATAATAAGTTATCCAATCAATAGACTTTACTGATTTTTCCTACGTTTCGAATAGCCAAAAGATGCAGCAGTGGGGCAGGATTCGTTTGGTCTCAATATAATTGATGACTGTTTGGCTCCAATAATCCGGTCCACATACAAATCCAACTATTACTACGAACCAGAAAATTTTGATGTCTATTAATTTAACCACTTAAAATAAATTTTCGTAATTTTAAGAAAATTTAGATAAGAAGTAGAATAAAAATCTATGTCCTAAAACTAGAATAGCGAGAAATAAGAAAGAAAAAGAGTTCGTCGAAAAAGGTCGAAAAATAAAAATGGTTGAAAAATAAAAGGTGACGAAAAAATAAAAGAAACTTATAACACTTAAAAACACTTGACTAACCTAACCTTATTACTACAACTAACTTAAAATTATAATCGCAAATTGAGATTACTAATTGGAATGATAATTGGTACATAGTAAAAGGTGTCTAAAAATATTAAAGCTTACAGGAAAAACTATATCCCAAATGGAAATAACTTAAAAAGAAACTAAAACTTAAAAAGGCGTCGCAAAATTCTAAAGCACCTAAATTTTAGTCTAAAGAAAAAGCACTTAAAGAATTCTACGGCAAAGCCTAAAAATCTAGAAGTAAAAATAACTATTGCAAAAACTAAGTTTAAAACTAAATATGAGCGAAAAATACAAATATTACGCTAAAACGATTGAAAAAGGACAAAATATAAAAATATACAAAAAGTTGTAAAAAGTACAATTTTTATAAAAAATATTATTTTTATATTATTTATTTATTAAAACTACTAATTTTATAAATTAATTAAACTAATTAATACTAAAAAAAACAAATTAAATAAAAAGAAACTAAACTAATTAATAAATAACTAAAACCTATTTTAGGGTTTTTAATTAAATAATAATAATAATTATTATTATTACACCGTAATTAATGCCTGATTAGGGCTTCTGTCGCGTGTCAGAGTACCTCCGCGAGTCGCGGTATTTCAAACAGCAAACCCCGCGAGTCGCGGGGTTCAGAAATTCAACTCGGGTGCAGTTTTAAATCGACGCGTTTTTTTTTATTTTTTTTTTATTTTCTGTTTTAAATTTTTCTATTTTATAATCTAAAATTTATATATAATAAAAACTTATATTTAAAAACTAAAATAAAAATAGAATTACTTTATAATTTTATAAATAAAAATCTTAAAACTAGATTTATATATATATATATATATATATTTTCGGTTTTTATATTTATAAAATATATTTATAAAATAAATTAAATAAAACTTATATTTTTACAAACTAAAGAAACTTTATAAAACTTAAATATTTATCAAACTCCTAAAAATATTTATATTTTTGTTTTTCTTTTTATATTTTCGAATATTTAAAACGTATTTTTATAAAAACGAATTTTAATAAAAGTAAACTAAAAATCTTTTTTTTTTATTAGCGTTGCGCTTCCGGCTTTTAAGAGAGTCCCCGGCAGCGGCGCCAAAAATACTTGATGTTTTAGCAGAGTAGTATATAAAATAGCTTATTTTTAGCAGGAAATACTATTAAATACGATACAATTTTACACAAGATATTTATTTATTTATAGAATGGATATACTTAAACCTTGCTACAACACTTATAGGCAGTGTACCTAATCGTACAGTAGTGTAGTTTTTAGTAAGTCCGGTTCGTTCCACGGGGAATCTTTTTAAACAAAGCTTAACGCTATATTAGTTTACTTTTATAAAAATACAAATATATATATATAAGTAATATTATTATTATAAAGGGGGGGTTTTACCGTTTAATGACCGGTTTGTCGATTTTAAAACTTTAGTCGCAGTTAAAACCAAATAAATACAAGACTTTAAATTAAAGCATAAAGTAAATAACGATAATGAAATTGCGAATAATAAAAGTGCGATAAAATAAACTTGCGACAATTAAAAAGTACGATAATTAAAAGTGCAATTAAATACAATAACAATAAAAATGCGATAATTAGAAGTGCAATTAAATATAAAATAAAGGAAATTAAATATGAAATAAAAGAATTATGCTTATTTAAACTTCCATAATCATGATGTTTGACGTGTTGATTTTAGTTTTATGCCCATGGGTTAATTGTCCTTTGTCCTGGATTATTTAATATGTCCGTCTGGTTTTTGTCCATAACAGTCCATCAGTCATAAATATAAAGTGCGAGTGTCCTCGTCAAATTATTCTTATACCCGAAGTTAAATATTCCAACTAATTGGGGACTTAAACTGTAACAAGATTTTAATACTTTGTTTAATAATTACATCAGAATGTCGACTGAGTGTAACCCAAGGTTTTAATATTTTGTTATCAATTATACCAAGTGTCCTTATACATAATTTCACCCCTGTTTTAATTATTCTAGTGGCTATTAATCCATTCCCGTGTCCGGTTAAATGAACGATTATTCGTACATATAAATACCGCGCCCATCGTGTCCGATTGAGTGTATATGGTAATTTATAGGGACGCCCAATTGTAAATCTTTATATTAACATTAACAAACTATCATTTAGTTAAACAAATATAAAGCCCATTAATAGCTCATAGTCTAATTTCCACAAGTGTCGTTCTTTTGTCCAAACCCCAATTATGGTACAAAGCCCAATTACCCAATTTTAATAATTAGCCCAACATCATGATTACTTCGTTTTAAATAAGCATAATAATAACTTAGCTACGAGACATTAATGTAAAAAGGTTGAACATAACTTACAATGATTAAAAATAGCGTAGCGTTACACGGACAGAATTTCGACTTACACCCTTACAACATTCGCTAACATACCTTTATTATTAGAATTATAATTAAAATTAAAATATAAATTATAAATATATATATATATTTTACGTATGAATGAGGAGAAGAAAAAGATGATTTTTTACGATCAGAATGCGCGAGCTTTATAGGGAGTTTCTGAAATTGGGGTTCCGCTACTCACGGCCATTTTGGCCTTCAAACTCCGCGAGTCGCGGAGTTTACTTTTACAGCTCACACAAGCTTGGCTCTTTGTTTACCGACGGTTTTAAATATAAATATAATATATTAAATAATTATAAGAATTATTTAAATATTATATTATATTTATGTGCATAGTTGACTTGTAATTTTTAGTCCGTTGCGTCGAGCGTTGAGAGTTGACTCTGGTCCCGGTTCCGGATTTTCGAACGTCCTTGCGTACAATTTAATATCTTGTACTTTGCGTTTTGAATCTTGTACTCTTGTAATTTCGAGACGTTTCTTGTCAATAATTGGAACCTCTTTGATTGTCTTTTGTACTTTTTAGCTTTTTGGTCGTTTGCGTCTTCAATTCGTCGAATCTGTCTTTTGTCTTCACCTTTTATTATTTAAACGAATATCACTTGTAAATAGAACAATTGCAACTAAAAGCTTGTCTTCCTTGAGGAATAATGCTATGAAATATATGTTCGTTTTTAGCATTATCACCTCCATATTAATCACTATGAAGTTTGCAACAAAGGTCAAACTTCCCACGTTAACAAGTAAATTATTTGCTATTCCAACCGGGTGTTTAATGGTTAGGTCAAATGATTGAACACCTATTTTGGTTGGTTTTAATTTACCCATACCTAATCTTTTGTATAAGGAAAGAGGCATAATATTTGCACTTGCTCCTAAATCTGCGAGTCCATTATATACAGCACCATCATTAAGCAAGCAAGAAATGATAAATTCATCCGGGTCTTCTGCTTTAGTAAGTCGAGTTAGTTTGTAAACCTTTTTCAGGTGTTCTTTTCTTGGTTCTTTCACTTCTATTTGAACTTCTTGTTTACATTTTTATTCATTTCTTGGAATGGGAGGTTTGTATAAGAATTCTTCTTCATCACTCCAATTTGAATCCTCCCTATTTTCCAATTTTGATTTTTCATATGTTGTTGATAACATATTTATGTTTTCATTTTTAGAGTTTTCTTGGGTGGTGAAATTATGATTGACTTCATTGTCAACTTCCATCGGACCATGTATGTAATGTTTAACTCTGTGACTATTAACTTTAAATTCAATTCCATTTGAATTTATTAACTCTACTGTTCCATATGGGAAAACTCTAGATATCATTGAATTCCATGAGTTTGTAATTCTCAATCTTTAAGGTCAATCTCAAGGATTGAGTAATATCAGTCTTAAAAGCTGATTTTTGATCTTTTAAGGAGATTATCCTTTCTGGGGATCTGATTCATTAGTCTTATCCAGCTAATTTGCACGGCGTCCTCCCTATTTTACAAGACAGATCCTCTCATGGTTAGGATAAGTCTGACCACTTGGCGACCATGTTTGATGCTGAGGTCCGTGGATTTTCTGCTGATTTTAGAGATGACTTTTCTAGATTTTTCATCAACCTACAGCTGGTCTGGATGATAACTTCCTGACCTAAATCAAGAAGCGCGTTTCTTTTTTCGGAAGACTTTACTTCCTTTTAATGATGGAATTGATTCATCGTGTAGATCCATCTTTCTTTCAAATAAATTACAGTAAATTGGGTAAAACTGTTTAGATTAGTCTAAAGCAAAAGTATTTTCAATCATTTGTTACAAAAATATGTGACATATGTTCAAAATAACTTGGTAATTTTTCCCACACTTGGCTTTTATTTTCCTTTTTATTGTCCTCTATTCCATATTAAATGAATTCTAACATTTTGGGTTGTTTCTCAATTTATGTCCTTTCCGAGGTAACAATAATTTCGGTGTTAACACCTAGTTTTATCGTTCATAAATATGTATAAACATGATTTTGAGTTCATTTAATTGAAAATTTTGAAAATTTTTACTAGAATTGGGTAGTCAATATATAAGACTAGGGCTGTTCTTTATTATCAGAGAGCACTAGATTCTAATACAACTACTGCGTTACTAGTATTTTTAATGGTAACCAAGTGTTTAAGTTAAAAATTTTAAAAATCCGAAATAATTTAACCCCTTCCCACACTTTTTAGGAACACAATGGACCGGGCTTATCCATGGACTGTCTGAGATTGGGTAGATTGGACATGCATCTAGCAATTTAATGATTTCCTTCTTGACAATATCTTGCATATGAGGATTTAGTCTCCTTTGACGTTGCACCATTGGTTTGGAATTTTCTTCCATTAAGATCTTGTGAGTGCAATAAGAAGGACTAATTCCTTTTATATCATGGATTTTCCATGCAATAGCCTGTTTGTGGGCCTGTAACAAGGAAACAAGACGTTCTTTTTCATGTTTAGAAAGAAGTGAGAAAATAATTACCGGAAGCTTCGAATCTTCCTGAAGGAAAGCGTACTCAAGATGATCAGGGAGCGGCTTAAGCTCCAAAATTGGAGGTTCCTCAATTGAGGGTTTACTCCGATACTCGCTATCCTTGTTCAGTTGTTCTAACTCCGCCTCAGTTGGTTCATACCCATTTGCCATCAGTGTAGCCATCACATCTATTTCTTCTTCAAGAAATTCTTCATCTCCACTCGCCAAATCGTATACACCTGTTTCATCTGATTCAGGAAATTCCTGCAAGAACTCATAATGCGAATCTATACTTTGCATAAAATAAAAAGTATCATCTGAAGATTTTGGATATTTCAATGACTTGTCAATTGCAAAAGTCGCACTAGCTTCACCAATTCTAAGGGTCAACTGCTGGTCATAAACATCAATGACACATCTTGTGACACCGCTAATTTTTTTTTTTATTTTATTTTTTTTCATACGTGGCGGAAGCATTAACATTAATTAAATACGATATCAACAATTGTACAAACCGATGTCACGTGTCATTAAAACAAATTACATATTAACATGAAAAGATGTAAATACATTCTGTTATCAAAAGTACACGGTTCATATTCCAAAAGACCACATCAGAGTTAACCCTGTCAAACATAACATCGTCATGCCCGTCTTCTCCCCAAAATGCGTCATTTACAAAAGCTAATAACCTGCAGGGAGGAGATGGAGGGGAATTAGCACGAAGCTAAGTGAGTACGACTAACTACATGCCATAGCATACACAAGTGTTATACTAATCATGTCACATAGTCTAACATACAAACATCACCCAAGTGCCGTCTACAGAGACTCTGGCGGCTCGGCCAAACCATTAACCACCAACTGATCGGACTGGGGCTTACCAGAAGTTCCTCCACCACCGTATGTATATACATAATCCACACGCGACGGACGCGTCTTTCACATATATATACACCACGGCTGTCTAGGCTACCACAGAGGAACCCAACCCGCAGGTTGATCTCTCCTACCGAGGCTACCACACAATAGGGACGCACTGGGCTCCAGCAGACAAGCATCAACTAACATGCAGTCATCACAAGAACTAACTAACCACAACAATAAGTATATCTAACAAGCATGGCAATCATAATATAACATGCTTCTATATACTATATTCTCGAGTTAGTCCCACTCACCGATTACCAGCAAACGAGAAGGTATTCAGCTATCTAATCACTGAACCTTCTCTTTCTCCTTTTCTCCTGAGAAAAACATATCCACAAGTTAGTTTCTGTTCGTTAACATCAAATAACACAATATAAAAAATTTTGTCAGAAAAAGTGTCCGCTAAAACTTTTTGCTTAACACTTATGCACTTTCAAAATTTACATCAAATCATCAAAATATAAACGGGCAGCATAACGGATAAAAATCAACACTTAGGTAAAATATTCTGCCGTGGACACTCAGTCGGTCGACTGACTCTTACAGTCGGTCGACTGTCGACACAACCGGTCGACTGACCTTCCCAGTCGGTCGATTCATTTGGTATTACATCAATCGGCCGAAGGTAAATCTCAGTCGGTCGGTTCACTCAATAGTCGGTCGGTTGTCTTCGTCAATCGGCCGGTTCAACCCTCAGTCGGTCGACTGTCGACCGACAGTCGGTCGACTGTGTTCATCTTCATCAGAAACTAAACAAAGGCTACGGACTTCACGATGAAATCCTTAAATCTCGATCTAGAGCTCGTTTTAAACACCAAAATCGACTACAACTTATTCACTACTTGTTATAGACTCAAAACCCACAACAATTTGACTATAACAACACTTAAATCACTTGTTTTGACACAAATTTACACTTTTATGAAAACTAACACAAAACCTTAAATTTCTCAAAGATTAGAGCATGGAAGCTTGTGATCCTTACCTTAAACGAATCAGTGAATCACAAGGAACACAAAGATATGAACAATTTGAGCTCTAGGTAAAGATTAAGGATTAGGGTTTGATTGTAGGTGGAAGGAAAAGTACGGTGTTTAGAGAAGAAGGGTCTAGAAATGGAAAGAAAGAACACGGACTAGTCACTAAATTGGGTTTAATTCCCACACTGTACGATACACGGCTATTTATCAGTTATCTGATATCTTTCGTACGTCATTTGGCAACCCAAACGGAGTCCAAATTAAATAAACAAACCTGTTCTGTGACCCTTGTCACAAACTGATCCTAACCACATCATTATTTAATAATAAATATTAAATAAAAATAAAAGCATATAGTAACACAATACAAACTTAAGGGCAATCTAGTAATCTTACATCTAGGCCTGATTGAGGATGTTACACATCTAACAGTATTTAAAAATGGTCGACCCAAAATAATTGGTATTCTTTCATCAACTTCCATGTCTAAAACCACAAAGTCTACCGAAAAAATCAGATTGCCGGTCTTAACTAACATATTCTCTATTATTCCTCGAGGGAATTTTATAGAGCGATCAGCTAGTTAAATAGCCATTCGTGTGGTATTGAGTTCCCCAGGGGCTAATTTAAGGTAAATCGAATAGAGCATTAAATTTATACTAGTCCCCAAATCGGCTAATTCCCTCATACAATCAAGGTCACCCATTAGACATGGAATAGTGAAACAACCCGGATCTTGAAGCTTTTCGGGAAGTGTATTGGACACCAGCGCTGAACATCTAGCATTTAAAGTGACCGATGGAACGCTTTCCATCTTCTTGCGGTTAGTAAGTAAGTCTTTTAAGAACTTAGCATACTTGGGCATACCTGAAATCACATCAATAAAAGGCATATTTATGTTAATTTGTTTAAACATATCTAAAAATTTTGACCTTTCGGCTTCGAGCCTTTCTTGTTGTTGCTTCCTTGGGTATGGGAGCGGTGGTTGATATGGCTTCACTACGGGTTTCTCCCATTCTTCCTTCTCAACCACTTATTCGGGCTCCTTAACCGGTTCATCATTTTTGTTCAACGGAACACTGAAATCAGAATCTTCGGGCATTATTGGAGCTTCATATGTTAGACCACTCCGTGTGGTGATAACATTGGCGTGCTCAATTCGGGGGTTATTAGTAGTATCGCCCGGTAAACTCCCTGGTTTTCTTTCACTAAGTAAACTAGCCAAACCACTCATTTGCTTCTCCAAATTCTGAATTGCGGCTTGTTGGTTTTTAAATTGGTGTTCATTTTTCTCGTTTGTTTGGCTTATATTGGTAACAAGCTGGGTTTGAGATGCAATTAACTTCTCCAACAAACTCTCCTTATTTGACTTTTTCTCTTCGTTTTGGGGTTTTTGATAGAAACCCGGAGATTGTTGTTGGAACCCATTACTTGACCCTTGTTGGTAATTAGAATTTTGACCTTGAGGGTTGTATGAGTTGTTGAAGTTTCGGTTAAATTGGGCTCTTCCTTGAAATTGATTATTATTTCTTTGGCTTATGAAAGCCACTTCTTCTTTCTGAGCCATTGTTAAACCGGCATCACAATCTTTTCCTAAATGGAGACCACCACAGTATTCACAACCTACCTTCATACTATGGATTTCCTTGTTGATCTTTTCCATGTTTCGAGCAACACCGTCTATTTTCACACTTAGGGAACTAAGGTCATCATAAGCACCTGCGCTTTGGACTTGAGCATGACGAGTAATTGGTCGTTCTTGATGCCACTCATGAGAATAATCAGCTTGCTTCTCGATTATCTCATAAGCTTCTTGCTCGGTTTTGTCCATGAGTGAACCTCCGGCCGCTTGATCAATGGAAATTCTGGTTGCAACATCACAACCCTTGTAAAAGATTTGAACTTTTTGGAAGGTATCCAAACCATGGTTTGGACAACCTCTTAGCATTTTGGAAAATCGATTCCATGCTTCATACAAGGTTTCCATCGGCTTTTGACAAAATTGGGTAATTTCTTGTTGGAGTCTCGCGGACTTAGAAGCTGGAAAATATTTCTTAAGAAATTTTTCCAACATACCGTCCCAAGTTTCTATCGTAGCCTTGGGCAATGAATCTAACCAACTCCATGCTTCCCCGTGGAGTATCCATGGGAAAAGTCTTAAAAATATGGATTGATCAGTGTTCGGTTGAAGCTTGAATAGAAGACATATCTCTTGAAAAAGATGAATATGCTCATTTGCATCTTCATTCGGACCACCACCAAATTGACATCTGTTGTTAATCATTTAGAGAATAGGTCCTTTTATTTCAAATTTTACCTCACCAGGTGTCTGAGTAATTGCACTTCCTTGTCAGGTTCGGGTTGCCATCATCTTGGCCGCCATTGATTGTCTTGGTACCACCGGTCTTGCCTCTCCTTCCGTTTCAAAATTTGGAGGATGAACGGGTTCACCAAATTCAGAGTATCTTGGCTTGGTTGTACTTGATTCTGAATCAAAAGTTTCTTGATTTGATGAAGATTCAAAAATTTCAAGTACTTCTTTTGGAATTCTACCAAGCTTTCTATCAGGTTCTGTAAGCGGTGTAAGTAATGGAGAATCTGAACTTCGGGTATGTGGCATATGCAACCTAAAATCTGTCAATCACACAACTAACAAAACTATTAAACGCACCGATTCTATAAGTTTAAAAATCAAAGACTATTAATAATTTAAAAAAAAATTAAGAAACTACTTAATCACAAATTAGTTAATAATTCTATTTTGACACAAAACTGTCCCCGGCAGCGGCGCCAAAAACTTGATGTGCAAAACATGGTATATGAATTGTTGTATGAAATATAATGGAAAAATACTGATTAAAGATTGCTACACACTAACGGGCAGTGTACCCGATCGTGTAGTAGTATAGATAATGGTTTAGTTCCGTGTATCGTTCCAAGGACAATTTGTACGAGTCAAACTACAATTAGAAACTATATTATGATCAACTAATTAAATGAAATGAAAGGTACGAGATTTATGGTTTTGTGGCTATTTAACGATTAGCCAAATCAGAGAAGGTTAAAAGTAAAAACAATATTTTTGGTCTTTTAAATTTATAATGAAAACAAATGCAAAGAAAACAAATAAGATAGTTTGATTTAGATCAAAGAGACGAAATGTTCATCTAGATATTTTACCCTCGGTATTGGATGTAAGTTATATTGTTAAGACCCGATTGAATGAATATGTGTGTAAGTTATCTAATAGGTTCACCAAGAGTTCTCTTTAGTAAACAAGCAAACACAATTACAAGATCAAGGGTTCCCTTTTCACTATAGTTCTTGTATTTGTAATCGGATAACTTAACTAGTTCTAAGGCTTGAAACTTGACTTCTATGTTCATAGTTATCAATAATTGTAAAAACGTTCGTTGCATACAATTCATTCCTATATCGTCTAACCAATTGAATCTAATTTACCCCCTTGGTCCGGTTTAGTAAACAATCAATCTAAGACAAGTTGATTGTAAATCAATATGATAAATTAACAAGAGTTCTCTTTATCAACAATATATCAATTAACTAGATACAAATGATTTTTAACATCAATAAGCATGTTCTTGATTCAAGCATTAAAACTATCACACAAATTACATTCAATCAATAAGTTTACATCCAATACTTTGGTTATTAATCTAGACAAACATTATAGAACTAGCCAACAATCATGATAACAAGCAAAATAACAATCAAATGATAAGTAGAATTCATTGTTTGAGAACAAGAAAACAACCTACTAGAAGAATGAATCTTGGATGGAGAAGGTTTTGATTCTTGATTCTTGGATGTTAAGCCTCTTCAAAAAGCTTGGAATTCTTCAATTTTGCTCTCCAAAACGTTCCTAGAACTCCCCTGATCGTATCTATCCACTGGTCTCTCAATCATTCACTTTTTAAAGTGGTTAAAGTGGGTTAAAAGTCAAAAGTAGGCTGAAACCTACTACTGGACGGAGTCCAGGATACTGGACGGCGTCCAGTTGTAAAGGGCTGGACGGCGTCCCAAATTCTGGACGGCGTCCAGTTGTAAAGGGCTGGACGGCGTCCCACTGCTTTGGACGGCGTCCAGTTGAACTGATGTTCACTGTCTCGTTTTTTCATAATCTCCCTTAATTTGGACGGAGTCCCAATCATTTTGGACGATGTCCAACATATCTGAAGCCTTGTTTTATCATTTTAGAGCGCTAATTTGACCATAACTTGTATCGGGATAAACTATGATGAAATCACAAATTATAGAACGGTCATAATTCACCAAAACTCTTTATAAACCACTTTCCGATACACTTTACATACCTTTGTGTATTACTTGTAGAAACCGCCTTAACTATCCTTGATTCGAGAGTATTTCACACGATATTGCGATATATATATATATATATATATATATATATATATATATATATATATATATATATATATATATATATATATATATATATATATATATGATGTATTTGAGCAATATCAAAGCCCGAGAGTCCATCTTTTCTAAAACTAATGGGCTTCTCCTTAGAGTTATGTTTTGTCGCATGACCGATGTGGGATAACTTCCCAACAAGTGGTATCCAATGCGTGTCCCCGTCAGTAGACTCCTAACTCCTTGTAAAAAAAAATGTTACATTAAACACACATAATTTCTTTTTCTTTTGTAATTCGCTCATTTATGTTTACTTAGGACTTAATATGAATTGTTGTTCTGTACAGTTGAAGTGAAAAATTAGAGGATACAAGATAGATCAAGCTGGACTTGATAAGACCCATGTACTACAAACTGTTGGTCTATGTTGGTCTATGCGTTACAACTTAAATAAAAATCAAACAAGCATCAAAAAACAAGCAAGGAAATACAATATCCACTTCATATGCCCGGTAGATGCAGCAACTTTTACAGCAGCCTAGCAGTGATATTCGGCAAACAAACAGCAGTAACCATGGGCTAGACTTCCATACATAAAATTGAAGACTCTCACATATATTGGTGTCGACTAACCATTGAAACACTTAAAACTTAAATTGAGCTACTATAGCGGCCCAAGACGAATAAGCCCCGAAAAACACCGCCTCGATCCTAACTATTCAATTGAGGCCACAGATTAATCAATCAATCCAAAATTAGCAGTTGTCCCCATGTTGCCAATATCTTTCCAGTTTATCCCTTGTTTACATGTACCATGATCATCGTCTACCTATATCATCTTCTTCACCATATTAATTGTGCACAAAGAATACACGACAAGTTTAATATTGTATACACGACATAATTATTATTTTATCATAAATCTGATGACTCAAGCGTGAATCTAGAAAACTAGAATTTTTTCAGAGTCTAAAAAAATCCGAAGAAGATAGTCTAATAAAACACATGTTTTCCGACTGAAAAATGCGGTATAGTATGAGAATGAAGATTCGGTCAGACTCAATTAATTGTGCAAGAATTATTTTATTCAGTTTGATTCTATATTTAATAGAATCACTTCTAATTACACATTTCAATCATAGATAGAGATGGCTTTTCAAAAGAAAAGATTTTTTTTTTTTAATCATGGAAGTCACTTCCAAGAAAAGTGATTATGAACTTGCAATATGGAGATTCTATACATTATATTATATTATATTATATTATGGGTGATGATATGTACACAATTTAAAAATGTTATGTATACAATCATGATGTTTTACAGTGTTGTGCAGTACAACACTGTAAAGCATTAAGGTTGTGTACATAACAATTTTGAGTTGTGTACATATCACTTCCCTTATATTTTATACCTAAATACTAAAAGCCATTGCCGAAATCGTCGTTTTAGCTATATCGAAATGTCGTTTTGAGTTCGAGCTCACACTACAAACGGTCCCTCAAATCCGACTTAAACTACACAACGCCCCTTAAGTTTATACTTTTTCGGGGTAGAAAGCGTAAATATATAATTTTATTAAATTAAAAAAAACAATTCCACCCAAATTTTTAACGGGCCCTATCTTCTCGCTCGGTCCGAGTTAAATTTTTCCGAGACCACCGTTCAACTCGAAAAAATCAGCCGGACCCAACGGGACTAACTATACGCGAAACGGATATCGTTAAAAAAACACTAAATAGCGGGCCCTACAGTCTCGCTCGGTGCGAGTTAAATTTTTTCGAGACCAGCATTCAACTCGAAATAATTTTACGAACACAACGCGACTAACTATACGCGAAACAGACATCGTTAAAAAAACACTAAATATATCGGGATATATTTCATACATATTCAAACACGTTCAACAAACAACCCAACCAATTACAGTGGCGGATCCAGAGAATACTATCACTGGGGGCATTAATTTGCTTAATACCATTGACAAAACGGGTCGAGCTATGTATAACAAAACGGATCGGGTCGGAATCATAAAAACTGACGTCCATTAATAAACTTCTATATATAATAAGTATGTTAAATGTTAATCGATCAGATTGTTCTATAATTTTTAATTTTATTTTTACATCTAAACAACTCTTTGTTATACTATGTATAATATAGTAATGTTAAATGTTAATACACTCAAAATCTATCACAATGGAAAATTTTAGTTAATATCTTCACACACAAAAAGAGAACAGTCACTTTTAGTATCATATTTTATGTTCAATCTCGTGTTTAGAAGAGGTTGAATTGACAACTAAAATAGAAATGAATGTGGGTTAATAAATTAATTGATCGATGTTGGTTAACACTAAAATAAAAAATGAGTGACAGTGGGTCAAAGAATAATTGATCGATGTTAATATAAGTTCTGATCTGATTTGCTTTTCAAAAAAAAAAAAAAAAAAAAAAAAAAAAAAAAAAAGTTCTGATCTGATTTGGAAAAAACTAAACTAATTAAAAAACATATGGTCTTTAAAAAAGTTGAGATAATATTAATGAAGTTTGATAGATAGGGACACTAGTCCCACATCGACAGTTCCATATATTTTCCCTCTATTTCTATCTCTATATTAACACAGTTGGAATTATTCTTTGGGCCACTGGGGTCATTTACTTATTGGGCAACTGGGGTCATTTGCTTCTTGGGCCAATGCTATAAAGTCTAAAAGCCAAGTATTAACACTAGATATAATTGGGCCATCAGGGTCAACTGCCCCCAGTTGACCCTACATGGATCCGCCCCTGACCAACTAGATATATTAGTTATCAAACAACGTATATCCACATTCGACCAATCCGCCCCTGACCAACTAGATATATTAGTTATCAAACAACGTATATCCACATTCGACCGCGCGTTGAATACAAACGCAGCAACGCGCGGTCTTTTTCTAGTTGAAACTATATCAAATAAAAATAACTGAATTTTTATCTGTTGTGTGAATGTAATCTGTATACCAATACAAACCATATAATAATTTCTTGTAGATTATGTACATTGAAGACCTGATTTAGTAACGCCGGTTTTGATGTCAACACATCAATGCACAACTCATAAGGTATCCCGTATCCCTGTCAATATGGACAAGCCTTTGGTTGCCCAACTAAATAATTAATCAAAATGGGCCGACCCATTAAAACACTTTTTTGTCCACTGGTCTAGTTTATGACCCGTTGGTCCCATTATTAGGCCGGTAGGGTCAGATTCGGTCGATCATCTCAAAATAACCTAATGATTGGACTCTAATTACTAAGAAAAGGTCACAAATTCACTAGCAATGGGCCAAGGGTGACCAGAGTAAAAATAAGTCTCGGGATGACTCCGATTACATCTATACATCTGAGTTAATAACCTTATCCATTTTAAGGTCAGATTGGGATCCCATTGGTGAATCAACTTCTACACAACTTACTAATTTAAGAATATTTCTAAAACAGAAGTAAAAGATTATTATCAACACATAAATAAGAAACAGGAATGTTGATAAATTGAATGGAATTCAACAAATCAGAATCAACTTCAACTATACAACTTATACGTCATACGGATCATAAATATTATTTAGCATAATAATATTATGACGAACGAATCTTGTAAGCGACTACTGAAAGGACCCAAACGTGTTCTCGCCACTGTACCTAACATACAGGAACCCATCATCATCCTTCTTTTCATCGTATATAGTAGACATTATAGCTCCTACAAGCATCAATCAACATTTACATCACATTAGCAACACAACAGAAAAACTTCAACCCTGAATGACCCACAAAAATAAAAAATAAAAACACTGTAATAAATAAGTGTGATTTAAAATACCTGTTGGTGGAAGGACGTTTTCAACGAAAATAAATATAGCTTTCTCTGCACTCAGCTTAATTCTTTTAAGAATCACATAAACAAACTGACCGACAGTAAGATCAGCAGGGACAAGGTACCTGTTGTAATTATATTAAAAAAAAAAAAACATTAAATGTTAACAACCCTGATCATTAAACAAATGAGTCATTATAATCATTAAGGATTACAAGAAACACAAACTTACTTCTTCTTATCGATATTAGGGATGTCGCTTTTCTCAGCCTTCTCCACAATCACCTTCAAGTAAAACATATGAATATGACATCATCAAAATATGAAGCTAAAATTACATAACTTTCCATTCTAGCAATTATATATTCTCAGAAAAAATTAATTTAAACACTAGTAGGCTAATAGTAGCCAATTGTAAATAATCCTTTGCAATTTTAATAAAGAAAAATAATATTATATTATACGGTCTAGATAACTAACAATAGTGACAATTGTTAGGCACTTAACTATCTATTTGCATGATCTATAAAGGAAAAAAAAAATCTAAGCGCAAAAGGTTTTGGTTTGGCAATTGTAGTGAATGAACAGGATATTTTGTTACATTGTCACCGTACCTAACAATAACAAAATCGGTTATGTATTTGACTATTTTGTTTATCATAAGGCCCTCATTTACATGCATTAACGAAAATTCAATCAAATCATTGACCAAATAAGTAAAGATATTGGCGTAAAAACTCTTTCTTACCGGAATCCTATCAGGGTATTTCTCCCTAATCCTTGAAGCCTCAGCATGCCTCTTTGCTGTAAAAGCAACAATTAAAAGAAATAAATATATATTAATATTTTTTTTAAGTCACAAAATTATCGATCATGGGTGCGGATAAAGTTTAGGTAATAAGAATAATTCCTTAACAGAATGTGAGCATACGAACTTACAGAACTCATGTTCTTGCTTGAAGCTACCTTTGGCCATTTTGGTCTAATTATAACTGCAAAATCAATAAACAAAATTCAAATATCAAAATTACAATAATTCATAACCAAGAACAACGGCAGAACAAAATTCAAATCAAGAAATAAGGATTATTCCTCTCTTTTTATACTTAAAAGCATACTTTACGAAAAACACATTTTTATGCAAAATCCAAATTCGAGGACTCATACTCAGAGCCCCAACCTGGGTGATCACTAAGCCATCTCATAAACAATCACATCCTACACGATTGTGTGAGTATTTAATAGAAAGTCTGTAAGTTGATTAACGACTCTAAAATTACTCCTTTTAAAAGGGTAAAAATCCACATATCTCCCCTTTGTGAATATATTTTGCTTAACTTTATATTGAAATTTTTAATGTTTGTAACTGTGATGCATTGAATACCATACTCATACTCAGTGTTGTAAAATTCGGCCGACTTGGTCAACGCGTCAGCCGATGCGTCGTTTTTTTTGGGTTCTCCGTCCCGTTTTTTCTGAAAACGACTCAAAAGACGGTCAAAGCTAAAAGTCCGGTCAAAGCCTGTCAAAGACGGTCAAAGTTGGTCAAAAACGGTCAAAATCAGTCAAATTTTCGTCAAGATGTGATATGTTTAAAATTAGGGTTTGTTTTCATTTTTTGGGCCGCTCTTTTTTCTGTGTCCTTACTGATTATGTACTCGGTAACATTAATTGAGTTGTAACATTAATTGAGTTTGAAGTTTGATTGTATTTAAATTCAAGTTCTTATTTAAGAAATTTATGGTACAGAATAAACTATTTTATACATATATAAATATATATTTAAGAAATTATTAATAAAGTAAACGTTGGCCAACGACCGATGCGTCCCCGACGCGTCCCCGACTCGGCCGACGTCCTTGATGGGTCCCCGACTTGTGACTTTTACAACCTTGCTCATACTCATTATATATAAAAAGAATGTGGTTGTAGAAAGAAAGTTTTTGGTTTGATTTTTGTTAGTTTTAGAAGAATATATTTACAATTTACAATATATAGAATATAAATAAATAGGGATTATATACTAGGAGGCCACCAAAGTTTATCAAATTGTGTTCATAGGCCACCTATATTTGAAAACGATTATGTAGGCCACCCAAATTTATATATTGTTCAATGTACGCCAAATTCGCATAAAAAATCATCCAAAAAAGGTAAATAGACACAAATTTTTTAATTAACACTACATCTCTTATTGTTATCTCCAAATATAAGAGTATTTGCATTCTTTTAAATTTTTACAATGACTTTTTTAGCTACACCTGGTACGTATGAAACAAAATACAAATTTGGGTGACCTACAAGATCATTTTTAATAACGGGTGAACACAAAATGATAGTATATATTTGGGTGGCCTCTTAATGTATAATCCCTAAAAAAATAAAGTAACAAAAAGATCTTTTAACCATGATCATAACAGAAAACTCTGTATTTGCTAAATGAATAACAGCAACTAAATTAATTTACAAGGAAAATACAAGTCATACTCGAGAACATAAACAGTTAAACTATAAATATAAATATATACAATTAAAAAAAAACTCCGTAAATAGATAAATAATATACAGTAACATGGTAGTTTAACTATAGACTCCAGCTTAATTGTGTAATTTTCAATAAAAAAAACTTCTTAAAACTAAAAATCAAATCACAAAAACTAATTGCAGTTATACGAACTGAATAAAATGATCATAATTAACTGATCTAATAAAAAAAAAAAAAAAAAAAAAAGAGAATTAGGGTTTGAGAAACATACAACAAAGCAGGGAACCGAAGGAAACTTGATTTGATTTGAGAAATGAGTATTTGATTGAGCAAACGATGGAATAGAAAGGTTGCGTCTTCAATCGGATTGAATTGTGTAAATGAATTCGATCAGGTGGCTTCACGGAATATATTATGTGGGTATATATATATATGGTTTTGGGTAACCTCCAAGTAATACTATTGATTATTGAATTATATTTATTTATATTTATATTAATATAAATATATTACGAAAATTTCAATCTCAACATAATATAATATAATATAATATAATTATAATAATTTATTATAAAAAAGTAGAATAATTCTACTTGGATACTTTAATATCTATTAAATATTAAATTATATATATATATGATATAATATAATTGAAATGGAATAGATGGATATATATACACACACGTCATGTTTGGATAATCCTTGTAGCCCAAATTATTGGGTATCGATTAAAAAGGATAGTTGGTGAGGTGATGAACATTTTCAATGTTTTTTTTATGATGAATATACTATTTTTTTTTTTTTAGCCATACATCACTAAATATACATGTTTTAATGTATTGTAAATCTATGATTATTTAATGTTTTTTAGTGATGTATAGCCGTATAGGTAATAAATGGTGGTGTATGGATCCTTTTTTTGGTATACCTATTTCTCGACTCCGTGAGTCCACTAAATGTATACTAAATCTAAAAAATACTTGAAAATTAGAGTATTGATGTTTGTGTTTTTTTTTTCTTTGAAAGGCAAGTAGTTAGATCAGTGATGGGGATATAAACCACTGACCCGACAATTTTTCGCGCACACACATGCTTTTGGGCGAAAACCCAAACCGCATGACAGAGAATCGATCCTTACTCCATCCCGAGGGAAAGGCGGAGCGGGCCGTATAATAATATTAGTCCGTACCACCAATGACAACATCCAAAACATGCCTGCAGCATCGCGCGGGCTAAACCGATGCTCGTTCAAAATATTTCAACTTAACCCTCTTGACTCGTTATAGATAATATATACGAAGTACAAAGCAAATCGACCCGTCTATAGCTAGTGCCGAATGGGACGAGGATTGCTACTTTGTGACAATATGCACCGAGAGGATTTAACTTCGATTAAACGAGCATTTGATTCACATAATGTCTTTAAGGAAACAAGATGCATCAAAGTGACAATGTTAAAATATGAAGTGATTAGAACTTGCGAGCATAGTCCAACGGTTTCCCTTCATGTACTTTGTGTCATGGGATAGGGAGAGGTCATGAGTTCGATCCTTAGAGATGACATGATTTTCTTTAAATCAATTGAACACCAATAATGGTAGTATAATATTGACCCTACAAGGATGTTTTACCGGATTCGTTCACGGACCTCTACCCGGACCACTGCCCGAATGGATGTGTTCCCCGGTACCGTCGATCGGGTTCGGGCTTCCGCCCGAAGTGTGTGTTTCGTGCAAATGATGAGGGTCGTTGAAATAAATGATCTACTGATGTCAAAAAAATCGCCGTTAAAAAAAAATAATAATAATGAAGTGATTAAAATCTGATAAACTAAAATGAGGCATGTTTTATAACGTTGTAGAGTACATCTCTCCAAAGTAAATTTAGTGACGTACAAATTAATTTTGATGGTGTACAAATCACTTTCCGTTTGTATACGGATCACTAAACTGTTATAAAATATCTAGATTGTGTTATAAAATATCTAGATTGGATGTTAATTTTATTATTATTATATTTCTTGCATAGTAATATTTTATACTATAAATAGACATGTATGGTAACCATTTAAGGTGCACCATTTCTCTTGAAATATCAATATCAATATTTCTTCTCTCCTTCTTCTCTCTTTTTCTCTCTTTGTTCTTATAACCATTAAAGGTAGTTATAAGCCTACTGAATTATAACACGTTATCAGCACGAAAAGCTTAGTGTAATTAAAAGATATCTCAAACGATCACGAATCACTAATCAAGGTATGAAATTATTAATAATTTTCAGACTCGAATATATCAAATTTTGGACTACTAACATTTATATTTATGTTATTTAAGTTATATATGGTCGGTTATACCACCTGAATTATATTTCTGTAATCTAACTTTTACTAACTTCACTAACATTTATATTTATGTTATTTAAGTTATATATGGTCGGTTATACCACCTGAATTATATTTCTGTAATCTAACTTTTACTAACTTCACTAACATTTATATTTATGTTATTTAAGTTATATATGGTCGGTTATAACACCTGAATTATATTTTCTGTAATCTAACTCTTATTAACTTCACTAACATTTATATTTATGTTAATAAGACCTCATGATTGTACGCAACACGTCATTTGACAACACGGTACTTTATGTACGCAACACGTCATTTGACAACACGGTACCATGGGTCGAGATTAATTCCGATCAATACGAATACGACGGGGTCTTTATATGTTATCTAACATTTATGATTACTTATGCAATTAATCATTATTTATTTCATGCATACTAATGTTTATTCTTAAATTTATAATTTTAAAAGTTAAAATAAAAAAATAGTTTGTATTTTTATTAAAAGTAAATCTTAAAAGTTAAAATAAGAAAAAGTAGTTTGTACTTTTATTAAAAGTAAATCTTAAAAGTTAAAATACAAAAAGTAGTTTGTATTTTTATTAAAAGTAAATCTTAAAAGTTAAAATAAGAAAAAGTAGTTTGTATTTTTATTAAAAGTATATCTTAAAAGTTAAAGTAAGAAAAAAAAGGGATGGTAAAATGGAATAGTTTTTTGTCAAAAATGAAGTATTGAAAATGAAGTGGTCTCCTTCTATAACTAAAAAAAATATATATTCTTTTATCAAATGAATTTTTTTGTGGCCGACAATTTCAAACACGAGTCCGTGTTTAGTTTATCAAGAATATCTCTTGCTTTGGTGAAAGGTCACGATCACGATATCAGGTGTTGTGAAAGAATTAAAAAATTGGTCAAGTGGCCTTTTAAAAACTAGAAAAAAAAATTTAAACAAAAAGTTTTTTTTATATATTTATAATTTACGGGTAACGTAAAAAAAATGAAGTTTTTTTAAAAAAAAAAAAACAAAGAAAGTGTTTAAATGAGTTTTAGAGAAAGGGGGAAAGCAAAGTAAAAAAAAAACTTTTTTCCAAACAAAGGTAAATGAAAGTAGGACTTAATACAAGAAAAAAGTAAACATCTCCTAGACGTGATAAAATCTATCAATGATAAGTATTAGACTTGATGAGCTAAATGTGACAAAAATGTTTCAACATGTCTTATGTTAATTTTCTAAAATAAGTTATTATTATTCCGAGTTTAACACATATACATATGTTAATTAAAAACAACCTTTTTGTTCTTATGTAGTGTTGGGTTGCAATTTTGGTTGTATGCCATAATTCCATCCAGTAGAGTGACAATAGAAAACTTTTGATGATAATCAATAAAAAACTTTTTTCCAAACTTGTCAAATGTTTTGTTAAAAACGTGACCGTTGAAAAAAGGAGGTTGAATAATAAAACTTAAAAAACAAATTATTTTTTTTAAGAGTGTGCATCAAAATGGCCCGTTTAATAATGGGGAGTAAAAATATAGTCAAATTGTTTCAACGAACAAGGGTTCAATTGGATGTCTCTTAAAAAAAATCCGCGGGTATGGGTGATGGATCCAATGGATCCGCATCCACGACCCGCGGGTGCTATCCCTAATTGTGACAAGTACAAATCAACTAAAAGTCTAAAAAATAAATGCTATTATAGGGACCAAATGTTCACAATAATTGCCTAAGCTAGATATGAAACAAATAGTTCATTAAAAAAAAAAAAAAGTCGTTGTGCGTTTTCGGGATGATAGCCGAAATACACTTACAAAAGTAGGTCAGCCGTCAATTCTTTATGGCCATATCAACGTAGATCAATAAAATCATTTATGGTTTTGATAAAAGATTAATTAAAAATTAATTGTTTTTTTGGTCTTGGATTCTCGGTAACAAAAGCAAAGGTTGTTTTTGGTTGCCACAACAAACAAGACAGAGGTTGTTGACTTTTGTTGTTAAACATGACACAAGTGAACAATAACAATAGATTATTGTTTTTGAAAAGAATAATGATGCGTTAATTTTATTGTATAAAATAAAATTAAAGAAAATGGTTTTCATTGATGACTATGAACAAACGCAAACAAAGTGTTTGTGGTATTTGGTGATTAAAAAAAAGTGCATCTAAAGCTTCTACTGAAAATAATATGCATCTAAAGCTTCTACTGAAAATTAATGTGCAAGGTACAACGTATAACTATATGGTCAAATTCATTTGAGCCTTCGGAGTCACAAGTATATGATGTATATATATATTACTCAATTAACAAAATAGTAAATCTAAATTAATTCATATGAATAGTAAAACGAAATTAATTAATTTACTATTCACATAAAAAAGCGCATATGATAAAAAGCGCATCGCATATGATAAGCGCATATGATAAAAAGCGAATATGATGAAAAGCACAACGCATATGATGAAAATCGCATATGATTAAAAGCGCATATGGTGAAAAACACAGCGCATATGATTAAAAGCGTATATGATGAAAAGGATATATGATAAAAAAAACACATATGGTGATTTATAAAAAAAAAAAAAAACACATATGGTGATTAATGGAAAGCACATATGGTGATTAATGAAAAGTATATTGTGAAAAAGAATCACAAATGTTTCTTGAAAGAATTCAAGGTAAGATATATGAACCAATTCATCCATCATGTGAACCATTTTGATATTTCATGGTTCTAATAGACGCATCTAGCGGATGGTCTCATATTTGTATGTTATCAAGCCGTAATATGGCATTTGCAAAGTTTCTTGCACAAATTATTAAATTGAGAACACATTATTCTGATTACACTATTAAAAGAATGAGACTTGATAATGCTGGTGAGTTAACATCTCAAGCATTTAATGATCATTATATATCTACAGGGATTGTTGTTGAACATCCAGTTGCTCATGTGCATACACAAAATTGGTTTAGCTGAATCAATAGATAAACGCTTACAGCTAATAACTAGACAATTGATAATGAGTACAAATCTCTCAATATTTATATGTGGACATGTAAATTTACATGCTGCGACATTAATTCGCATTATACCATGTGGAAGTCGTAAATATTTTCACTTAATACTTGATTTTGGCCAAGAGCCAAATATTTTCTACCTTAAAACATTGGTTGTGCAGTGTATGTTCCAATTGTATCACCACAACACAATAAAATGGTTCTTCAAAGAAAGATGATAATATATTTTGGATATAAAACATCTTCAATCATAAGATATATTGAACCCATGATGGGTGATGTTTTTACAGCATGTTTTGCTGATTGTCATTTTAATAAAACATTGTTCCCTAGATTAGGGGGAGAAATAAAAATAAAAAATAAAATGATGCTTCATGATGTGAACATCAATTAAGGTATATTGAACTCGCACAAAAGAATGTGAAACGAAAGTTCAAAAATAATGCATATGCAAGAACTTGCAAATTAATTACTTTATGCATTTACAGATATAAAAAAGTGACTAAATCATATATACCAGCGATAAATGCTCCAGCTCGAACTGAAATTCCAAAAGCTGGCAATAATGTCACTGTTGAGTCTTTGTCACGCATCAAACGTGGAAGATCAATTGGTTCCGAAGATAAAAATCCTCGAAAAAGAAAATCAGCTGATAATGAGGTAAGAGAAAGTGTTCAAGAAGAACCACAAATCAATATTCCTTCTGCAGAGGATATTGATAAATGTAAATACTAAAATTGCGATAAATTATGCAATATTATGGAACCGAAATGAAACTAAAATCTCTATGAGATATTTTCATATAATGTTACAATGACATCATGAATAAAGATGATGATCTGGAACTAAAATCTGTCATTGAATATACAAAATGGACATGATTGAGCTCAATGGAAAGGAGCAATAAGAGCTGAATTAGAATCGCTCGATAAAAGAAAAGTTTTCGGATCAATCGTTATCACTTTTAAAGATGTGAAACGTATGGGATACAAATGAATTTTTATCCGAAAAGAAATGTGCAAATGAAGTTACAAGACAAAACTAGACTTGTAACTCAATATTTCCCACAAAGACCAGAAATGAATTAGGAGGAAAAATTATCCTCCTGTAATGGATACAATTACTTATTAGATACTTAATCAACCTGGTAGTTATTTAAATGCATCTCATGAATGTTGTTACTACTTATCTGTATGGATCACTTAATAGTGATATATATGAATATACCTAAAGGGTTAAGGTATCATAAGCATCTAATGTAAAACCCAAGGGAATATATTCCATTAAATCACAAAGATTTCTAAGTGGGTTTATACAAACGGGACGTATGTGGTATAACCGATTAAATGACTACTTGATAAAAAAAAGGGTATAAATATAAACTTATTTTGCACGTATGTTTTATAAAAACAATGTTCGGATATGAGATCGTAGTTGTTTATGTCAATGTTCTTAACATCATATGAACAAATAAAGAGATCTATGAAATCATTCAACTTCTAAAGAATTATTTTGAAATGAAAGATCTTGAAAAAACCAAGTATTACCTTGGATTGCAAATTGAGCATATGCCTAATGGTTTACTTGTACATCAAACAACTTATACCGAAAAGATTTTAAAACATTTTTTTTAAAGACAAACTCATTGTTGTTAGATCACTCAATATTGACACTGATCTATTTCATCCCTGCAAAGATCATGAAAATTTTAACAGATCGGAAGTTCTATATTTTAGTGCAATTGAGGTTCTTATGTATCTTATAGATTATACAAGATCTGACATTTCTTTTGCAGTTAATTTGTTGACAAGGTTCAGCTCAGCCCCTACCAAAAGACATTGGAATGGGATCAAACAAATAGTTTGATACCTTCGAGGAACTACTGATTTATAATTATTTTATTCTAACAACTCGAAACAAGATTTGTTTGGTTATACAGATGCAGATTATTTATCCGATCTACATAAAGCTAAATCTCAAACTGGATATGTATTCCTAAATGGAGGCACCGCAATATCATGACGTTCTCAAAACAAACACTTGTTGCAACATCATCAAATCATGCCGAAGTGATTGCATTACATGAAGCTACTCGGGAATGATTTTAGTTAAGATCAATGATACAAATCATTATTGATTCTTGTGGACTAGAACGCTATAAAAGCATAACAACTATCTATGAAGATAATACAGCTTACATAATACAAATGAAAGAAGAGTATCAAAAATGACAGAACAAAACATAAATGCTGACGAGGCACTAAAGCTATAAACGGTCTTAACGGTCATAAGTTTGATGGAAAAGAATGGTATATTGGTAAGGCTCAGAAAAAGACTGAAAGGGAATAGGAACTGAAACAACGATTTGAACAAACCATGAAGGAGACTGTAGACAAATCACGAGGGCCAAACTTGTACATAAAAGATTTAGATGATACAGTTTCAGATGAAAACCTCAGATTTTTCTCATATACTCAAGATATCGTAAAAGACAACCAGATTAAAATGAGATACGTTCAATCAACAACTCTGCTGATCTTTATACCAAAGCACTGCTAACTGCTATTTTCAGAACACACGTTCATAATATTGGCATGAGGCATGTTCAGAAGATGTAACAACTCAGGCGTTGCCTACTTGAGGGGGAGTCAACTTTATGCTGCACTCTTTTTCCCTTAGCTAAAGTTTTATCCCAATGAGTTTTCTTTAGCAAGGTTTTTAACGAGGCAATACTAGTTATTCTCTAATAAAATTGTCATCCAAGGGGGAGTGTTATAAAATATCTAGATTGTGTTATAAAATATCTAGATTGGATGTTAATTTTATTATTATTATATTTCTTGCATAGTAATATTTTATACTATAAATAGACATGTATGGTAACCATTTAAGGTGCACCATTTCTCTTGAAATATCAATATCAATATTTCTTCTCTCCTTCTTCTCTCTTTTTCTCTCTTTGTTCTTATAACCATTAAAGGTAGTTATAAGCCTACTGAATTATAACATAAACATGTTTTTTTTTTTTCCCCTTAAACATTTGTGTCGCTAGTTAGGAGTTATTGACTTTTTGAGATAAAACTTGTATATAATGTCAAAATCAAATACAGTAATTATTTGTCATATCTACATATATCTCTTAACATTATATGTAACTAAAACCATTAAATCAAAAATATCAAAATCTTATGATATAAGTTATCAAAACCAACTTTGATAGTAATTCTCTTTGTCAAAACTCAAACTCGGAAAGATTTGGATGACGAAATCAAAAGTCAAAAGTGAGACTGCTGCACATACAAATAGCTGATTGTGCTAGCGAAAGAGCCTTGGAACAGATCTTTTAGGTATTTTGCCTTCGAGTTTCAGCCTTCTGTACGCTTCACGAAGGTGGCTTGGCCTAATCGGCCCTGTCTCCTTTCTCTCTGTCATCACCATCCTTGCTGCAATGCCACAACAGAAATATACTGATATAAACGATGCTAACGGTATTCAAGTATTATATGTGTCGCTAACGTCAATGTAAATAAATGTGCGTATGCGTGTACCTGTTTCAACTAGTTCACCAACAAAAATCTTTGCTATTCCGGATACCACAATTGTCATTGGCTCTGATATTTTAGCACTTCCTGTAATGCTAGCTAACAACTGCAATCATAATAGCACAAACTGATATTAGGTTCCATTTTTTTCTTTTACTTTTTTTATTTTGGCACATCAAACACACACCCCCTTTTTATCCATCACGGGACCCAAACTCACAACCTCAAAAATGATGAGTTCTCTTGATATGATACCGTCAGGCCAAAAGACCTTTGATGATATTAGGTTCCATTTGTTTAGATTCTTTAATGATCGGCTCAAACTAGAAGTGATCATTCTCTTTTAGTAAAAAGTAAGTACTTCTAAATGTAATAGGTCATATAAGTACTTAACTTCAATCCTAAAGATTTTCTATAAGCTTTTCCATGTTCAAGTTATGTACACGAGTACACGACTCCTTTGCCTAACCACCTCAAAATATGATGCTAAGATTATTAACAAAATAGAAACAAAAGTGTTGGCAGGTGATCGTGACACACCCAATAACCCATTTTGATCAACACTTAAAAATTACTCATTTTAACCCAAACCCATTATGACCTATTAGTAATATTACCCAACTTGCTCACACTAGAAGTGATCATTCTCTTTTGTTAGAAAGAATGTACTTCTAAAATCTAAATGTAACAGGACATATGAGTACTTATATATAATTTGAATCCGAAAGATTTTTTATATGCTTTTCCCTGTTCAAGTTATCTGGAAAGGGCGAATATTGAGTATTTTTACTCAGATATATGCGCGACTCCTATCCCTAACCACCTCAAAATAGGATGTTAAGATTATTAACATTTAAAAAGATACAAACAATAGTGTTGGCGGGTGATCCTGACCCACCCAACCCATTTTGATCTACACTTAAAAATGACTCATGTTGACCCAAACCCATATTGACCAATTAGTTATATCACCCAACCTGCTCACCCCCACATGTTTTGTCATCTCTGCTTCACCAAGATTTACCTTAAGGTTGATTTCAGAAAGCAGAAACAATTACGGGTTACTGTTAAAAAAAAACATTTACATATTCATCAAAAGAGATACATACCCTTTTCATGTTAGATTTCTGAAATCCAGATCTTCGAAAAGATTCATATCTAGTCATTTGTTCTTCAGTGAATTGAGATAATATCGATCTGCAACATAAACGTTAGCGAAATGCTTTGCATCAATAGTAAATCTACCACATAAACAATGAAAACGTACTGCATCTTAGCCATTTTATCAGGGTCCCCTGTAGATGGGAATTTTGCAAGTTCAACATCCATGTTTTCTTCCTCTTCTTCATCATCATCTTCTTTGTTGTTCTTATTAGTTGTTGCAGAAGTTGATGCCAACGTAACTACACTTGCTTTCGGTTGGTTTAAACGATGATCATTATTTTCTACGAAATATGTTTGAGAGTTGTTGGTTAGTTGAGTTTGAGGCTCGGTTTCATCATTCGCGTAAGGAGAATCAGGAGGAGAGTCGTCTACTTCCTTAAATGCTGCTTCAAAAGGATCCTTTGATTGCTTCATTGGACACTATAGATAGATGATGAATAATTTGGGACCCACAAAATAAATGGAAAATACAGATTGATGCAATGGTGTACACAAATATATACCATACAACTTGAGCATTTTTATTTATAACAGACGCCTAACTAAAAAACACATGGAAAATACATTTTTTTCTTCACCAGGGGCGTTCAGCATACAATACAAAAACGTGCCATATAAGCCCCTAATCATTTGGCAGTGTGCACACATGGGAGCGTGTGTGCCACATAAGTCCCTTTTATTTGAAAAACTTAGTTACATGCACAAGTTGTGCATGTGCCACGTCAGCATGATTCAAAAACTAACCTCTAGCGTATAAATAAGCGCCAAGGCCATTCATTTGGCATCTTTTCACTCGACATAAACTTACTCGGCTAAAATCAAACCCGAATTAGTAGAGCTCCTATCAAATTCCGACCAATCCTTAACAGAATTTGTCAGCGCACAATTACTTGTCATCACTCGAGAGTGTAGCTATCGATTGTTTACTAAGGTTTGCATGATTTCCGGGGAAGAAACAATCGATCCATTCTACTGACTTAAAAAAATTTCAGTTTTTCACCCTAAGTCTTCTATTCATTTGAATTAGGGTTGATTAAAAAACGATTGTTAAAGGGTTAAAGCCATAAATACGCTATATGTTTTCGCGTTGTTCTAATGTAGGCTATATACCAAATAAATTATCAGTGTAGGTCAAAAGTGAAAGTATATAGCGTATTTATAGCTTTAACCCTTAATTAAACCTTAAATATACAATTGATATGATCACGTAGTCACAATTCAATGTTTGATTACTCATAGTATATAATTAATCATTAAGCAATAACATCACGCAATGCAATGCACAATGCAACGCAAAGGGCACTCAGTATACTAAATAAGATTGGAATAACAGATGCTGAATGGTGTACTTAATTACCTTCGGTATCTGTATTACGATATGTCGATATAGATTAATATCTATGTTTATGGAGTGCTTATAAAATGATAATAATAATAATAAGAAGAATAAGAATGCAGATGCACATGCACTAACATTGGGCGATTTTAACCTGCGTGAATAATGCCCTTTCCAACCAATTGAATCGGTCTGCAGCAGGGGAGGCTAGCTAGGGATACTTATATAATTACCAAGTTACAGTAATAGTCCCTGTACAATGCAGAATTTTATAAACTTGCACCTTCAATTCTTTTTCCGAGACATAACTTGTATGTATACCACACCACATACAAAATTATCATCATTATATATCAAGTGACTGTTATAATATATAAATATATATATATAAATGGATAGTCAATTATTGATACACAAAAGTAATATTATTGTATTACCTAAACTTGTGATATTTTTGCTATAAATAGCCATGAATGCAAGCATTAAACTTGCACTATTTCTCACACTTACAAAGTGTTTCTTTCTTTCTCTCCATTATCATCTTTGTTCTTACACTTCATTATTAGTATTCTAAATCAAGAATCAAATCACTAAAGGTAGTTATAAGCCTACTGAATTATAACATCAAGAATCAAACCACTAAAGGTAGTTATAAGCCTACTGAATTATAACACGTTATCAGCACGATAATCTTAATACTAATTATGGTTGGCTCTGCCACCTAAATGATATATGGTCGGTTATACCACCTGAATAATATATGGCCGACACTGTCGCCTAATTATCATTTATGTTACTAACATTTATATTTCAATTATCTGACATTTATATGGCCGACACTGTCGCCTAATTATCATTTATGTTACTAACATTTATATTTCTATTATCTAACATTTATATGGCCGACACTGTCGCCTAATTATCATTTATGTTTACTAATATTTATATTTATGTTATATAACATTTATTAATGATTGCTTACATATGGTCGACACTGTCACCTACTTATCATTTATGTTATATTAAATTTATGTTTAATTTTTATATACTTATGAATATAAAGTGACTATAATTTATCATGTTGTTTGTTTTAATAGAAAATGTCGAATCTGGAAAAGCTTAAATTTACTCCTTTAGAATCAACTGGAAACAACTACATGCCATGGGTTATAAAAGTAAAAATGCATCTTAAATCAATGGGTATTCTTGAAGCCATAAATGAAAACAACACTTGTTCTGAAAAAGAACAAGCAACGGCATGTTGCTTTATTCATCAACATATTGATGAATGCTTACAAAATAATTATGTGACTGTAGAAGATCCCCATGTTTTATGGGAAGGTCTCAAAAGCAGATTCAATAATCAAAGAGAAATTTTACTTCCAGCTGCTATGGAACAATGGAGAACATTAAGGTTCCAAGACTTTAAGAAAGTAAATGAATATAGCTCAGCTCTGTATAATACATGTTCACAACTTAAATTCTGTGGACATGAAATAAGTGATGCAGACATGATGGAGAAAACTTTCTCCACAATGAATGCTGCAAACATCACAGTGCAAAGAAATTTGAGAATGCTAAAGTTCAAAACATATCCTGAACTTAATTCATATCTCTTAGTTGCAGAGCAAAATGATGAGCTATTAATGAAAAATCAGCAATCCCGTCCTACTGGTACACTTGCAATCCCTGAAGCAAATACTGCAAATAATTATAAACAGGGACAAGGACGCGGGCAAGGTCGTGGTTATAATAACCATCACCATCATCATGCCAAAAGCCATAACTATGGTAGAAACCATCCTTATGGTAATGGTAATGGGCGAGGACGTGGTCGTGGTCGTTGCCGTGGTGGTCAAAGAAATAATAATCCACGAAAATATAAATATCAACCACAAAACAAGCCCACTAAACAAGATGTTGAAGAAAATTCTTCTAAAAATTCTGAAGAATCTTGCTACAGATGTGGTAGAATGGGCCACTGGGCTAATACTTGCCGAACATCTAAACATCTTGTTAAGATGTATCAGGATTCGCTGAAAGATAAAGAAAAGGAAGTAAACTTTGTGGATAGCGTCGATCCAACAGTCACTGAGAAACCATCTGATTTATATGAAGATTTCTTGAATGTTTAAGTTGTGTGTCTTTCGAAAAATAAACGATTTAATATCGTCTGTCTTTGTCATTATGTTTGCTAAATGTTTCAGTACTATCTATTTGCGTTTAAAATATTGTGTAATATTAATGTACTCACTATTTATTTCTTATATATGAAGTTCAATATGAATTTTGCTGGAATACAACATCAATCAAGTGGTGGAGATCTCTGTATAGCAGACAGTGGAACTACACACACTATACTTAAATCCGAGAAATATTTTATTGATCTAAAACCAACGGAAGGAACTATACATACAATATCAGGACCTGCTAACTTGATAAAAGGGATAGGAAAGGCAAATTTCATACTACCAAATGGTACAAAATTTTTAATAAATGATGCCTTATTTTCTCCCAAGTCAAGCAGAAATTTATTGAGTTTCTCCGACATATACCTTAACGGGTATGATTATCAGTCAGTGACAACAGAAAATGAGAAATATTTAAGTATCACTGACAAGAGTCATGTGGTTGAAAAACTGCCAAGACTTAGTTCTGGATTACATTATACACATATAAATGTACCAGAAATACATATGGTAGTTAACGAAAAAATATATTGATCCTGGTGTATTCAGTTTATGGCATAACAGATTAGGCCATCCAGGATCAACAATGATGAAAAGGATTATTGAATGTACTCATGGACATCCACTAAAGGATAGAAAAATCCATCATGATACAATGGTTCCATGTACATCTTGCTCTCTTGGAAAATTGATAACTAGACCCTCACCACTTAAGGTTGAGAAAGAATCACCAATGTTTCTTGAAAGAATTCAAGGTGATATATGTGGACCAATTCATCCACCATGTGGACCATTTAGATATTTCATGGTTCTAATAGACGCATCTAGCAGATGGTCTCATGTTTGTCTGTTATCAAGCCGTAATGTGGCATTTGCAAAATTTCTTGCCCAAATTATTAAATTGAGAGCTCATTTTCCTGATTACACCATTAAAAGGGTGAGACTTGATAATGCTGGTGAATTTACATCTCAAGCATTTAATGACTATTGCATGTCTATAGGAATTGTTGTTGAACATTCTGTTGCTCATGTGCATACACAAAATGGTTTAGCCGAGTCATTGATTAAACGTTTACAGTTAATCGCTAGACCATTGATAATGAGAACAAAACTCCCTGTATCTATATGGGGTCATGCAATTTTACATGCTGCTGCATTGATTCGCATCAGACCAAGTGCAAGTCATAAATATTCCCCCCTACAACTTGCTTTTGGTCAAGAGCCAAATATTTCCCATCTTAGAACATTTGGTTGTGCAGTGTATGTTCCAATTGCGACACCACAACGTACAAAAATGGGTCCTCAAAGGAGGTTGGGAATATATGTTGGATATGAAACATCTTCAATATTAAGGTATATTGAACCTATGACAGGTGACGTTTTTACAGCACGTTTTGCTGATTGTCATTTTAATGAAACATTGTTCCCTAGATTAGGGGGAGAAATGAAAAATAAAGAAAATGATGTTTCATGGTGTGAACCTCAATTAAAGTATCTTGATCCTCGCACAAAAGAATGCGAGACAGAAGTTCAAAAGATAATGCATATACAAGAACTTGCAAATCAATTGCCTGATGCATTTACAGATACAAAAACGGTGACAAAATCATATATACCAGCAGTAAATACTCCAGCTCGAATTGAAATTCCAAAAGCTGGCAATAACGTCACTCATGAATCTTTGCCACGTCAGAAACGTGGAAGACCAATTGGTTCAAAGGATAAAAATCCTCGAAAAAGAAAATTAGCTGATAATGAAGTAAAAGAAAGTGTTCAAGAACCACCACAAATCAGTACTCCTACTGCAGAGGAGATTGATGATGTCAATACAGAAATTGCAATCAATTATGCATATTCAAAAATATTATGGAACCGAAATGAAATGAAAAATCTTGATGAGAAATTTTCATTTAATGTTGCATATGACATCATGAATAATGATGATGATCCAGAACCAACATCTATGGTTGAATGTCAAAATAGACATGATTGGGCTCAATGGAAAGAAGCAATACGAGCTGAATTAGAATCACTCAATAAAAGAAAAGTTTTCGGATCCATCATTCTCACTCCTAAAGATGTGAAACCTGTAGGATACAGATGGATTTTTGTCCGAAAAAGAAATGAGAAAAATGAAGTTACAAGGTATAAAGCTAGACTTGTAGCTCAAGGTTTTTCTCAAAGACCGGGAATTGATTATGAAGAAACTTATTCCCCTGTTATGGATGCAATTACTTTTAGGTACTTAATCAGTCTGGCAGTTTCTAAAAATTTAGAAATGCATCTCATGGATGTTGTGACTGCTTACCTATATGGATCACTTGATAGTGATATATATATGAAGATACCTGAAGGATTTAAGGTACCAGAAGCATCAAATGCAAAACCCAAAGAAATGTATTCGATTAAATTACAAAGATCTTTATATGGGTTAAAACAATCGGGACGTATGTGGTATAACCGATTAAGTGATTACTTGATAAGCAAAGGGTATACAAATAACCTTACTTGCCCTTGTGTTTTCATTAAGAAAACAACATCCGGATATGTGATCATAGCTGTTTATGTTGATGATCTTAACATCATAGGTACAAATAAAGAGATCTATGAAGCCATTCAACTTCTAAAGAAAGAATTTGAAATGAAAGATCTCGGAAAAACCAAGTATTGCCTTGGTTTACAAATTGAGCATATGCCTAATGGTTTACTTGTACATCAAACAACATATACTGAAAAGATTTTGAAACGTTTCAATATGGACAAGGCAAAACCATTAAGTACTCCTATGGTTGTTAGATCACTCAATGTTGAAACTGATCCATTTCGTCCATGTGAAGATCATGAAGATATTCTTGGACCAGAAGTACCATATCTTAGTGCAATTGGAGCTCTTATGTATCTTACAAATTGTACAAGACCTGACATTTCTTTTGCAGTTAATTTGTTGGCAAGGTTCAGCTCTGCTCCTACCAAAAGACACTGGAATGGGATCAAACACATATTTCGATACCTTCGAGGAACTACTGATTTAGGATTATTTTATTCTAACGAATCAAAACAAGATTTGGTTGGTTATGCTGATGCAGGTTATTTATCTGATCCACATAAAGCTAAATCTCAAACTGGATATGTATTCCTAAATGGAGGTACTGCAATATCATGGCGTTCTCAAAAACAAACACTTGTTGCTACATCATCAAATCATGCCGAAGTGATTGCATTACATGAAGCTACTCGGGAATGTTTTTGGTTGAGATCAATGACACAAATCATTACTGATTCTTGTGGACTAGAACGCGATAAAAGTCCAACAATTATCTATGAAGATAATGCAGCTTGCATAGCACAGATGAAAGAAGGGTATATCAAAAGTGACCGAACCAAACACATACCTCCTAGATTCTTCTCATACACTCAAAATCTCATTAAGGACAACGAGATTGAAATGAGATATGTTCAATCCAGCAAAAACTCTGCTGATCTTTTCACGAAAGCACTTCCAACTGCTATTTTCAGAACACACGTTCATAACATTAGCATGAGACATGTTCAAAAGATGTAACAACCGAAGCGATGTCTACTTGAGGGGGAGTCAACTCCATGCTGCACTCTTTTTCCCTTAGCTAAAGTTTTTCCCACTGGGTTTTCTTTAGCAAGGTTTTTAACGAGGCAGTAACTTACAGTTGATCTTCAACAAACAAAATTGCTATCCAAGGGGGAGTGTTATAATATATAAATATATATATATAAATGGATAGTCAATTATTGATACACAAAAGTAATATTATTGTATTACCTAAACTTGTGATATTTTTGCTATAAATAGCCATGAATGCAAGCATTAAACTTGCACTATTTCTCACACTTACAAAGTGTTTCTTTCTTTCTCTCCATTATCATCTTTGTTCTTACACTTCATTATTAGTATTCTAAATCAAGAATCAAATCACTAAAGGTAGTTATAAGCCTACTGAATTATAACATCAAGAATCAAACCACTAAAGGTAGTTATAAGCCTACTGAATTATAACAGTGACAAACTTATTTAAAATGTGTTTAAAGCTGTGATAATAAACTTTACAGAATGTCTTAATATGCATCTATATATGATGCTTATTTTTATCTTAATCACATAGATAGAAGATATAGATTAATATATAGAATAGATAGATCTTTTGATATTTTTGGCAATTAGCATCCGTATGAAGTTTTAGCTGTTAATGAAATTGTAATTTATTAGGTGAAATCATTTTCTAAACTCGCTATAAATAAAATGATTCAATATAATAAGTACAAAAAATAGAGCAATTGGATACTTTTCAAAAGACGAGGGTGAAATGGGATTTGGAAGGAGACGAAAATACGAAATTCTTTCATGGGTTAATTAATCAAAAAAAGAGACAACAAAACGTTCGAGGTGTTATGGTTGAAGGCGAATGGGTGACCGATGCGAATGGTATTAAAGATGCCTTTTTTAATTATTATAAAGATATGTTTGAAAAGGAGCCTGTTAAATTGATAATTTGATAATGATAATCGATAATCTGATCTTTTATTGAATAATCGATTTATTTTATACAATTGAATTGGATTTTTGAGTTTATACAGCTAATGTTATATATACAAAGATGTGCAACAGCTCTTTCTACTTTAGGGATGGCTCCATTTAGACTTTTGGAACCCCCTTTACAAATGTGGAAGTGCAGGCTGCAGTTGACCCGTTAACTTGGCTGTTAGTGTGATCTTGTGACTTGTCTCTAACGGGAAATGATGAAGTGTGCAGCTTCTGATCCTAAAGTCAAATTACCTTAAATGGTAATTTGACCGTTGTTGACTTTTGTGCTTTATTCTAACACTCCCCCTCAAGTTGAATAGTGGGGTTTTCAATGATCAACTTGCTAAGCACTTTACTGAATAATCTTCCATTGACTGATTTGGTGAGGATGTCGGCTAGTTGGTCTTCTGTGATCTGATAGATGGGAGAGAGATGATTTCACAATCTAGTTTTTCTCGAATAAAATGTCAGTCTATTTCCACATGCTTGGTTCGATCGTGCTGAACTGGATTCTCTGAAATGATAATTGCTGCTTCATTGTCGCATAAGATTTGAATTGCCTCATTTGGAGGGAAACCGATTTCTGTCACCAATTTCTTGATCTATAGCGCTTCAACAACCCCTTTTGCTATTCCCCTAAATTCTGACTCGGCACTTGAAAGAGATACAACTTTTTGTTTCTTACTTTTCCATGCCACCAGATTTCCTCCAACAAGTGTGAAGAATCCGGATGTAGATTTTCTATCCCCTTTTTCTCCAGCCCAACTTGCATCTGTATATATTTGAGTCTTTAGGTGTCCATGTCTTTTAAAAACAACTCCATGATCTGTTGTCTTCTTCAAGTATCTGATGATTCTCATGACAGCTTCCATATGGTGAACTTGTGGTTGATGCATGAATTGACTCACAACTCCAATTGCATGTGCTATATCAGGCCGAGTGTGAGCAAGATAGATGAGTTTTTTCACTATCCTTTGGTATTGCCCTTTATCAGCAAGATCAACTTCATCTTTCATATACAGCTTCTGGTTTGAAATCATTGGAGTATCAGCTGGTTTGCAATTGAACTGGATAATCGATAATCTTCACCGTTAGCTCTGATACCATGTTAAATTGATAATTTGATAATGATAATCGATAATCTGATCTTGTATTGAATAATCGATTTATTTTATACAATTGAATTGGATTTTTGAGTTTATACGGTGAGAAGTTCCCTTCCTTTTTCTTTTTAGAAAAATGGGTCTGCTCAGCAAACGTACAAAGTGGTATATATATAAAGATGTGCAACAGCTCTTTCTACTTTAGGGATGGCTCCATTTAGACTTTTGGTGTGACAACCCGGAAATTTCCGACCAAATTTAAACTTTGATCTTTATATGTTTCCGATACGATAAGCAAAGTGTGACGACCCGTCCTAATCCACCTGGACGAAGTCATCAACATCTGGTCCTATTGCGAGGTACTGACCTAAAATGCCATGAATGACTTCAAGTAATATCTTTAAAATGAGCAAATGCACAGCGGAAGATTTCATTCATACCTGAGAATAAACATGCTTAAAAGTGTCAACCAAAAGGTTGGTGAGTTCATAGGTTTATCATAACAATCATTTCAATATATTAATAGACCACAAGATTTTCGTTTATAAATATATGTACACTTGCAAGTGTATAAAAGTATTCTATAAGTTGTTGAGCGCTTCGGTAACCATACTTAACAATTAATGTGGCATATTCCCTTTATTATGAAATCTCCCTACACTGTACCAAGTGTAGTAAAAAAACAAAGTACTATTGATGTGTGCAGCAACGTATACAAAATAGTTATATTTTTATTGCGAAATACTATTAAATACGATACAATTTTACACAAGTTATTTATTTATTTATAAAGTGGATATACCTAAACCTTGCTACAACACTTATAGGCAGTGTACCTAATTGTACAGTAGTGTAGTTTTTAGTAAATCCGGTTCGTTCCGCAGAGAGCTAGCCAAGTTTAACGCTATAATTATTTTATCCTATAATTATAAATAAATATATATATATATATATATATATATATATATATATATATATATATATATATATATATATATATATATATAAGTAGTAATAATTATTATAAAATGGGGGTTTTACCGTTTAATGACCGGTTTATCGATTTTATGTCTTAAGTCACAGTTAAAACCTAATATAAAATATTAAAAATAAATATAACTTAATTTAAAGCGTAAAGTAAATAACGATAATTAAAAGTGCGATAAGATATAAAATAAAGGAATTATGCTTATTTAAACTTCCATAATCATGATGTTTGATGTGTTTATTTTAGTTAATTACCATGGGTTAATTGTCCTTTGTCCTGGATTATTCGATATGTCCATACGGTTTTGTCCATAATAGCCCATCAGTCATAAATATAAAGTGCGAGAGTCTTCGTCAAATTATCCTTATACCCGAAGTCAAATATTCCAACTAATTGGGGATTCGAACTGTAACAAGGTCTTAATACTTTGTTTAATGAATACACCAGGTTATCGACTGCGTGTAATCCAAGGTTTTAATACTTTGTTAACAATTACACCAATTACCCTTGAATGTAATTCACCCCTGTTTCAACGAGTCCATTGACTATTAATCCATCCCCGTGTCCGGTAAAATAAACAATTATTGGTATTTATAGATATCCCGACCACCGTACCCGATTAAGCGTATGTGGTTATTTATAGATACGTCGAATTGTAACCTTTAATATTAAATTAACGAGGTATCGTTTATTTAATATAAAACCCATTAATAGCCTATAGTCTAATTTCCACAAGTGTCGTTCTTTTGTCCAAACCCCAATTATGGTACAAAGCCCAATAACCCCGTCTTTAATATTTAGCCCAACATCATGATTACTTCGGCTTAAATAAGCATAATAATAACTTAGCTACGAGACATTAATTTAAAAAGGTTGAACATAACTTACAATGATTAATAATAGCGTAGCATTACACAAACAGAATTTCGACTTACACACTTACAACATTCGCCACTATAACCTTATTATTATTAAACTTAAATTAAAATTAAAATTATAAAATATAAATATAAATATATCGTAGAGAGTGAGAGATTGAATATTGTGTCATAAATTCGGCCAAAAACTGCGAGATTTATAGGACTTAGCCTGCTACAGGCTGCCATGCGATCGCATGGTTTTAAGCCTTCCTGGCCATGCGATCGCATGGCGTGCTTTTCCAGCTCACAATGATTCTAAAAACGTGGGCTGCTGCGTATTAATATATTATATAATATAATATATATAATTTTATATAATTATATATATATATTATATTCTTGTGCATCGTTGACTTGTCATTTTAGCTCCGTTGCGTCGCGCATTGATAGTTGGTTCATGTCCCGGTTCCGAATTTTCGAACGTCCTTGCGTACTATTTAATATCTTGTACTTTGCGTTTTGCGGCTTGTACTCTTGTAACTTTTAGACGTTTCTTATCAATAAATTGAACCACTTTGATTGTACTTTGTACTTTTTAGCTTTTTGGTCGTTTGCGTCTTCAAATCGTCGAATCTGTCTTTTGTCTTCACCTTTTATTATTTAAACGAATATCACTTGTAAATAGAACAACTGCAACTAAAAGCTTGTCTTTCTTGAGGGATAATGCTATGAAATATATGTTTGTTTTTAGCATTATCAAATATTCCCACACTTGAGCGTTGTTCGTCCTCAAGCAATATAGAACTTGAATATAACTTTACTAGAATCACTTCTTTATTCTTCACACTTTGTACATCAGTGATTTCGATTTGGCGGTATAAACAATGATAGTAACGTTGTGGTTTACAGTCCCACATGACTATGAAAATTTAGATCCTTAAGGAAATTAGATCTTTATGAAAACATATGATCTTTTTGAAAATTCAATCTAGATTTTAACCTAGAAAAGTTTTCCGGAATAACCCACTTGCTAACCTTGTATTAGGAAAGCAACATGTCCAGTATACTTGCTCCGTATATTACCTTTCGGTAAACTACCGTCCTGTTGTAAAGGAAAGCGTTGAACAAGCAACTGTTAAGGCAATGTCTAATGACATGCTTTTGATTACGGTCTATATCGTGTCAGATGCAATTACTATTCTTTGTAGGAGCAATAGTAAAGATCACCCTATAGTTTTTCGGTCTGGCACAAGGTCCTGTCTTCGACCATGCTATGCAACCACCGTTCTTACGGTTGACACCCGATTTGGTTCAGGTGACCTAATGAATTCCGGTGAATTCTTAGGATTTTACGTTCAATGGTAATGAACGCATTGAAAATAGGGTTTCAGAAAACAAATCGGTTTGTAATTTTGATCAAAATATTTTCTCGTTCAAGCTCGAGTTTAGATATCATCGAATTCCATGAGTTTGTAATTCTCAATCTTTAAAGTCAATCTCAAGGATTGAGTAATATCAGGCTTCAAAGCTGATTTTTTTATCTTTAAGGAGATTATCCTTTCTGGGGATCTGATTTATTAGTCTTATAAGCTAATTTGCACAGTGCCCCCCCATTGTACGAGACAGATCCTCTCATGGTTAGGATAAGTCTGACCACTTGGCGACCCTGTTTGATGCTGAGATCCGTGGATTTTCAGCTGATTTTCGAGAAAACTTTTCAAGGTTTTTCGTAGACTCTACCACTGGTCTGGACGACAACTTCCTGACCTATATCAAGAAGCGCGTGTCTTTTTCGGAAGACTTTACTTCCTTTTAAATCAAGTGGCACATTTCTTTTAAATATATTATAAGAAATTGAGTAAAACTGATAAAATTGTCCAAAACAAAAGTATCTTCAATTATTTGTACAAAAATATGTGATATATGTTTTAAATAACTTGGTAAATTTTTCCCACACTTGGCTTTTATTTTCCTTTCTTTGCTTTTTTATTTTCCTCTATTCCATTTTAAATAAATTATAACATTTTGGGTTGTTTCTCAATTTATGTCCTTTACGAGGTAACAATAATTTCGGTGTTAACACCTAGTTTTATCGTTCATAAATATGTATAAACATAATTTTGAGTTCATTTAGTTGAAAATTTTGAAAAATTTTACTAGAATTTGGTAGTCAGTATATAAGACTAGGGCTGTTCTTTATTATCAGAGAGCACTAGATTCTAATACAACTACTGCGTTACTAGTGTTTTTAATGGTAACCAAGTGTTTAAAATTAAAATTTTAAAAATCCGAAAGAATTTAACCCCTTCCCACACTTAAGATCTTGCAATGCCCTCATTTGCAAGAAATCAGTAACAATTTAAATTATTGAGGGTGATTAGCGTAGAAAAATGATTAAATTTTACCAAAGTTTCCAAACATATTGTTGTTTATGTTGAATGATAAATGGTGCACATCATTTGTTCATTCCGTCTTGTTATTACATCACATTTGTTATTTGTTTTGTCGTGAAAATTAGTAGCTTTTGCTGAACTTAATGTCAGTCTTTGAAAGTTCGCTGTTTTACCCTGTTGTGTACAATTGACAATATACATACATATAAATAATAACATGCATGGTAATTTGAAATGGGACTTAACATCCCACTTTCAAATTATAAATACGAAATATTAGTAACAAAATAAATAAAAAAATGTTAAAAATTACATAAAAGTATCACAATATTATATGTTTTAAACATAAGTAAATAAAAATAATAAAAGATAAAAATCACCAACGGGAACTGTTTTAAGCGTCGTTTTAAAAGCAAAGATTTTTGGGGTTTTTAATGTTTTTGGCATACTTTAATTCAATAAGATTAAAAATAATGATAATAAAATTTCTCGTCCCGCCCTCGGGTAAAGCAATTTCGGTTCAACGACCTAGTCTTCAACTCACGACGAATTTTAGAAATCATATTTTTAACTTAATGAAATAAAGTACATTTTTGTTTTTAAATTCACACCAAACGTAAATTTAAAATGCATAAAATTAAAAATTCATATAAATATCATTAATATTTTATACATTAATTTTACAAACTTATATTAAAAATATTAATTTTTAAAATATTTAAAAACTTAAATATATTGATTTTAAAAATTTACATTAATAATTTAATATTAATTTAAAAACAAGGTAAAAATTAAAATTAAAAATCTTTTTGGTCTTTTATCCTACTTAAATCAATCAAATATTATCAAAAATATACGCCCCTCTTTTGGGTAAAGTAATTTCGGCTAAATTACCTAGTTTTACTCTTGACGAATTTCTGAAATATTTTAGATTGATTGATTAAAGATATTTATACCTTAAGAATAAACGGTAAATTTCGCAGTGATGTAATAAATTTTTTGTATGATATCAATAATTTCGGTTTCGCATACCTAATTTTATTGAATATTAATTTAATACTTTATAGCGAACGATTCAGCGTTTATTATCAAAAGGTTAAAAATAATAAATAAAAATAATAACTGTACATACTTACCTGTGAGATAGAATTCTCAGAGACCTACTTTAGCCGACTCATAGGAGAGTCGTATGATTTGGTTTTTCATAGATACGTAAGCGTAACCTCGATTCTTCAATAACTTTTCTTCTAAACATATGAACGGTCCTTCTCTGCATAGAGTAACAAATTCGGTATTTGAATATGTTTGATTGTTTAAACATTTACCTTCGTGTGACCATTTTCCGCATTTATGACATCTTTCAAGGTGTCGTGCTCTTCTTTTTGTTGCGGATTTTGATTTTTCTTTACCAAAATGTATCTTATGATGATCTTTCCTGAGTTCTTTCCTTACTTCGTCTATTTTTCCTCTTATGAATGATACCAGTTCACTCGGAAAGATGTTATTATTACGTTTAGTAATCATAGCGTGTAGTAGTAAACCATGGTTCAGATCAAAGGAATTCTTCATCTCGTAAAACCTAAAAGAAATAAAAATTCAGAATGGAGGGAGAAGACTAGTTCTTTAGGGTCTGCTAGGGAAAGACCATTCGGATTCCATTCTTGAAAACTACACGAGAACAGAATATCTAACTCTAACAGAAATACATATTACCCTTAAAAGATTCGAATCTTCCCACACTTAGTTAGATGTGGTGTCGAAATTATGATTAACTTCATCTTCAACTTCCATTGGACCATGTATGTAATGTTTAACTCTGTGACCATTAACTTTAAATTCAATCCCATTTGAATTTATTAACTCTATTGTTTCATATGGGAAAACTCTTTTTACTATGAATGGTCCAGACCATCTTGATTTCAATTTTCCAGGAAATAACTTGAATCGTGAATTGAAAAGAAGAACTCTGTCTCCTTCTTTAAATTCTTTTGAACTTCTGATTCTTTTATCATGCCATTTCTTCGTTCTTTCTTTATAGATTAACGAATTTTCGTATGCTTCATGTCTTAATTCTTCTAATTCGTTTAGTTGACTTAACCGTAGACGTCCGGCTTCATGTAAATCAAGATTACATGTCTTCAAAGCCCAAAATGCTTTGTGCTCAATTTCTACTGGAAGGTGACATGCTTTTCCATAAACGAGTTTAAAAGGTGTGGTTCTAATTGGAGTTTTGTAGGTTGTTCTAAAAGCCCAGAGTGCATCCTCCAATTTCATGGACCATTCCTTCGGATTTGATCCTACGGTTTTCTCTAGAATACGTTTTAATGCTCGGTTGGTATTTTCAACTTGTCCACTTGTTTGTGGATGATAAGCGGTTGAGATTTTATGAGTTACTCCATATCTTTTGAGAACTTTCTCAAGTTGATTATTACAAAAATGAGTACCCCGATCACTTATTAAAGCTTTCGGTGTTCCGAACCTAGCAAAAAGACGTTTTAAGAAGTTGACTACAACTCATGCATCGTTAGTTGAGAGAGCTTGTGCTTCCGCCCATTTAGATACATAATCAATAGCAACGAGAATGTAGAGATTATTATGAGATTTTGGAAATCGACCCATAAAGTCAATACCCCAAACGTCAAACACTTCACATACTTGAATGACATTTTGTGGCATTTCATCAAGTTGACTTATTTTTCTGGCCCTTTGACAAGCATCACAGGATTTACAAAGAAGGTGTGCGTCTTTGAAAATTGTAGGCCAATAGAATCCAGCGTCGTAAACTTTTCTTGCTGTGAGTTGAGGCCCATAATGCCATCCTGTTGGTCCTGTGTGACAGTGGTTTAAGATTTGACTAGCTTCTTCTCCGAATACACATCGGCATATTATTCCATTGGGACAACTTTTAAACAAATGTGGATCTTCCAAAAAATAGTGTTTTATATCACTAAAGAATTTCTTTCGTTTTTGGTACGACAACCCTTTTTCAAGGAATCCACATACTAAGTAGTTTGCATAGTCTGCAAACCATGAAATTTCATTATAATTGATTCTCAAAAGATATTCATCATGAAAGTTGTCTTGTATAGCCGATTCATTTAGAACTTCTAATTTGGGATTTTCAAGACGAGAAAGATGATCAGCGGCGAGATTTTCTGCTCCCCTTTTGTCTCGGATTTCAATATCGAACTCTTGTAAGAGTAAGATCCAACGGATTAATCGTGGTTTGGCATCTTGTTTCGAAAATAAGTATCTAAGAGCAGAATGGTCGGTATAGACCACCGTTTTAGCTAAAACGAGATATGAACGAAATTTGTCAAAAGTAAAGACAATAGCAAGGAGTTCTTTTTCAGTAGTTGTGTAATTCGATTGTGCTCCTTGTAACGTCTTACTAGCGTAATAAATAGGTTGAAATTATTTTTCATTCATTTGTCCTAAAACGGCTCCCATTGCAAAATCGCTTGCATCGCACATGAGTTCAAATGGTAGATTCCAATTTGGAGTTATCATGATCGGCGCATTAGTGAGTTTTTCTTTAAGAATATTAAAAGATTTGATGCATTCATCTGAAAAGATGAATGGAGCATCCTTTTCTAGGAGTTTATTCATAGGAGTGGCAATTTTAGAAAAATCTTTTATGAAACGTCGGTAAAAACCGGCATGCCCTAGAAAACTCCTAACTCCTCTAACATTGGTGGGATGTGGAAGTTTAGCAATTACATCTACTTTAGATCTATCTACTTCAATTCCTTCCTTTGAAATTTTGTGACCAAGAACGATGCCTTCTCTAACCATGAAATGACATTTCTCCCAATTAAGAACTAGATTTGATTGCTAGCATCTAATAAGCATTCGTTTAAGATTAACTAGACATGATTCAAATGTATCACCGAAGACTGAAAATTCATCCATGAAAACTTCCATGCATTCTTCTATCATGTCGTGAAAAATCGCCATCATGCACCTTTGAAAGGTTGCAGGGGCGTTGCAAAGTCCAAATGGCATGCGTTTGTATGCAAAAGTACCATAAGGGCATGTGAACGTGGTTTTCTCTTGGTCCTCGGGTGCCATTGGAATTTGAAAATATCCGGAGAAACCGTCAAGAAAACAATAGTAACTATTCCCAGCTAACATTTCCAACATTTGATCAATGAAAGGTAAGGGAAAGTGATCTTTTATGGTGGCATCATTTAATTTTCTATAATCAATACAGACACGCCATCCTGTTACAGTCCTAGTAGGAATAAGCTCATTTTTTTCATTTGTGATGACAGTCATGCCACCCTTCTTAGGTACACATTGAACTGGGCTTACCCATGGACTATCAGAGATTGGATAAATTAAACCTACATCTAGCAGTTTAATAATTTCTTTCTTAACAACATCTTGCATATTAGGATTTAGTCTTCGTTGGCGTTGCACATACGTTTTATGACCTTCTTCCATAAGGATTTTATGTGTGCAATACGAAGGACTTATGCCTTTAATGTCATGAATCTTCCATGCAATAGCTGGTTTATGAGCTTTTAGCACAGAAATGAGTCGAGATTTTTCATTTTCCGTAAGAGAAGACGATATTATTACAGGTAATTCAGATTCACCATGTAAATAAGCGTATTCCAAATGGTTTGGAAGTGGCGTTAACTCTAATGTCGGTGGTTCTTCTATCGATGATTTGTATCGATATCTGTCTTCCTCTTTTAACATTTGAAGTTCTTCTGTGGTTGGTTCATAATTATTAGCCATGAGTGTGGCTAATATTTCAGCTTCATCAATTGGTTCAGTTCCTTCTCCTAAAGAACATTCTCCTGTTCCTTGTAATTCTGGAAATTCTTCTAACAATTCTGCATGTGAATCTATAGTTTGAATATTATAACATGTATCATCTGCAGATTACGGTTGTTGCATGGCTCTATTAACTGAAAAGGTAACACTCTCGTCCTCTATACTTAGGGTCAGTTTCTTACCAAACACGTCTATTATTGCTTTAGCCGTGTTTAAGAATGGTCTTCCTAATATAAGAGGAACTCGAGAATCTTCTTCCATGTCCAGAATAACAAAATCTACTGAAAATACTAAAGTACCAACTTTAACTAGCATGTTCTCCATTATCCCTCTAGGATATTTTACTGATCGATCTGCTAGTTGTATGCTTATTCTTGTTGGTTTCAATTCTCTAAGGTCTAGTTTAGCGTATAGTGAATACGACATTAAATTTATACTAGCACCTAAATCTGCCAATGCTTCTATTGAACTAAGACTACCCAGAAAACATGGAATTGTGAAACTTCCTGGATCTGATAATTTTTCTGGTATCTTATTCAACAGTACTGCAGAACAATTAGCATTCATTGTAACAGCCGAGAGTTCTTCCATTTTCTTTCTATTTGTGATTAGATCTTTCAAGAATTTAGCATATCTAGGCATTCCTGAAATCACATCAATGAAAGGAAGATTTACATTTATCTATTTAAACATATCCAAGAATTTGGATTGTTCGGCTTCAAGTCTTTCTTTTCTCATTTTACTCGGGTAAGGAAGCGGTGGTTGGTATGGTTTAACATAAGGTTTTGCCTTAAATGTGTTATCTTCATTAACCTTTTCAACTACCGGTTCTTTTTCCTTTTCTTGATCAGATTGTGGTTTTTGTGTAGTAGGAATAGAGTCATTAGAAATTACAGGCATTTCAGGTGGTTTAAGTGTAATACCACTTCTTGTGGTAATGGCTTTAGCTGTTTCATTCCGGGGGTTAGCATTTGTATCGCTAGGAAGACTCCCTGGTTTTCTTTCACCTATCAACCTTGCTAGGTTACTTACTTCTTGTTCCAGATTTTGAATAGAAGCTTGTTGATTTCTAAATGCTTGGGCATTTTGTTCATTGGTTTGTTTCTGAGATGTGAAAAATTGAGTTTGAGATTCAACTAGCTTCGACATCATGTCTTCTAAATTTGGCTTTTTATCATCGGTTTGTGGTGGTTTATTTTGAAAAATAGGTCTTTGCTGATTGTAAGTATTGTTGGATACTTGTTGATTGCTAGGACCTTGTTGGTTGTTGTATGGAACATTTCGGTTATATATCTGGTTTTGATTGTAGTTTGGTCTTGGCGGTTGATAATTATTCTGATAATTATTTCCAGGCCTTTGGTTCATGTATGAAACATTCTCTCTCTATTCCATTGTTTGTTCAATACTGAGACAATCTTTTGTCAAATATGGTCCTCCACACTGCTCACAACTAATTCGTATTGAGTGAATATCTTTAGTCATCTTTTCCATCCGTCTTTCGAAAGCATCTATCTTTGCGGACATGGAATCAAAGTCATGGCTAGAATCGGCTCTAGCCGCTTTAGATGATCTAACGATATCTTTTTCTTGGTGCCACTCATGTGAGTGGGAAGCAGTGTTATCAATAATTTTGTAAGCTTCAGTTGCGGTTTTCTTCAGAATGGAACCACCAGCTGCTATATCGATGTCTTTTCTTGTAGTGATGTCGCATCCTTGGTAGAATATTTGTACTATTTGATAAGTGTCTAAACCATGTTGCGGACATCCTCTTAACAACTTTCCAAATCTTGTCCACGCCTCATATAGAGTTTCATTTGGCTTTTGTGTGAACGTAACTATTTCTCCTTGAAGTCTTACGGCTTTAGATGCCGGAAAGAATTGTTTAAGAAATTTTTCAACTAAAACATCCCATGTATCAATCGCCCCTTCAGGTAACGATTCTAACCAATCTTTGGCTTCTCCCTTTAATGTCCAGGGAAATAACATGAGATAGATCTGTTCATCCTCAACTTCTCGAATTTTAAATAGAGTACAGATCCTATTAAAGGTTCGAAGATGTTGTAGTGACCCGAACTTTTCCATGTTTATATATATTAATTGAGATTGATATTTACATGATTAAATGTTTCCAACATGTTAAGCAATCAAACTTGTTAAGACTTGATTAATTGAAATATGTTTCATATAGACAATTGACCACCCAAGTTGACCGGTGATTCACGAACGTTAAAACTTGTAAAAACTATATGATGACATATATATGGATATATATATAGTTAACATGATACTATGATAAGTAAACATATCATTAAGTATATTAACAATGAACTACATATGTAAAAACAAGACTACTAACTTAATGATTTTTAAACGAGACATATATGTAACGATTATCGTTGTAAAGACATTTAATGTATATATATCATATTAAGAGATATTCATACATGATAATATCATGATAATATAATAATTTAAAATCTCATTTGATATTATAAACATTGAGTTAACAACATTTAACAAGATCGTTAATCTAAAGGTTTCAAAACAACACTTACATGTAACGACTAACGATGACTTAACGACTCAGTTAAAATGTATATACATGTAGTGTTTTAATATGTATTTATACACTTTTGAAAGACTTCAATACACTTATCAAAATACTTCTACTTAACAAAAATGCTTACAATTACATCCTCGTTCAGTTTCATCAACAATTCTACTCGTATGCACCCGTATTCGTACTCGTACAATACACAGCTTTTAGATGTATGTACTATTGGTATATACACTCCAATGATCAGCTCTTAGAAGCCCATGTGAGTCACCTAACACATGTGGGAACCATCATTTGGCAACTAGCATGAAATATCTCATAAAATTACAAAAATATGAGTAATCATTCATGACTTATTTACATGAAAACAAAATTACATATCCTTTATATCTAATCCATACACCAACGACCAAAAACACCTACAAACACTTTCATTCTTCATTTTTCTTCATCTAATTGATCTCTCTCAAGTTCTATCTTCAAGTTCTAAGTGTTCTTCATAAATTCCAAAAGTTCTAGTTTCATAAAATCAAGAATACTTTCAAGTTTGCTAGCTCACTTCCAATCTTGTAAGGTGATCATCCAACCTCAAGAAATCTTTGTTTCTTACAGTAGATTATCATTCTAATACAAGGTAATAATCATATTCAAACTTTGGTTCAATTTCTATAACTATAACAATCTTATTTCAAGTGATGATCTTACTTGAACTTGTTTTCGTGTCATGATTCTGCTTCAAGAACTTCGAGCCATCCAAGGATCCATTGAAGCTAGATCCATTTTTCTCTTTTCCAGTAGGTTTATCCAAGGAACTTAAGGTAGTAATGATGTTCATAACATCATTCGATTCATACATATAAAGCTATCTTATTCGAAGGTTTAAACTTGTAATCACTAGAACATAGTTTAGTTAATTCTAAACTTGTTCGCAAACAAAAGTTAATCCTTCTAACTTGACTTTTAAAATCAACTAAACACATGTTCTATATCTATATGATATGCTAACTTAATGATTTAAAACCTGGAAACACGAAAAACACCGTAAAACCGGATTTACGCCGTCGTAGTAACACCGCGGGCTGTTTTGGGTTAGTTAATTAAAAACTATGATAAACTTTGATTTAAAAGTTGTTATTCAGAGAAAATGATTTTTATTATGAACATGAAACTATATCCAAAAATTATGGTTAAACTCAAAGTGGAAGTATGTTTTCTAAAATGGTCATCTAGACGTCGTTCTTTCGACTGAAATGACTACCTTTACAAAAACGACTTGTAACTTATTTTTCCGACTATAAACCTATACTTTTCTGTTTAGATTCATAAAATAGAGTTCAATATGAAACCATAGCAATTTGATTCACTCAAAACGGATTTAAAATGAAGAAGTTATGGGTAAAACAAGATTGGATAATTTTTCTCATTTTAGCTACGTGAAAATTGGTAACAAATCTATTCCAACCATAACTTAATCAACTTGTATTGTATATTATGTAATCTTGAGATACCATAGACATGTATACAATGTTTCGACCTATCATGTCGACACATCTATATATATTTCGGAACAACCATAGACACTCTATATGTGAATGTTGGAGTTAGCTATACAGGGTTGAGGTTGATTCCAAAATATATATAGTTTGAGTTGTGATCAATACTGAGATACGTATACACTGGGTCGTGGATTGATTCAAGATAATATTTATCGATTTATTTCTGTACATCTAACTGTGGACAACTAGTTGTAGGTTACTAACGAGGACAGCTGACTTAATAAACTTAAAACATCAAAATATATTAAAAGTGTTGTAAATATATTTTGAACATACTTTGATATATATGTATATATTGTTATAGGTTCGTGAATCAACCAGTGGCCAAGTCTTACTTCCCGACGAAGTAAAAATCTGTGAAAGTGAGTTATAGTCCCACTTTTAAAATCTAATATTTTTGGGATGAGAATACATGCAGGTTTTATAAATGATTTACAAAATAGACACAAGTACGTGAAACTACATTCTATGGTTGAATTATCGAAATCGAATATGCCCCTTTTTATTAAGTCTGGTAATCTAAGAATTAGGGAACAGACACCCTAATTGACGCGAATCCTAAAGATAGATCTATCGGGCCCAACAAGCCCCATCCAAAGTACCGGATGCTTTAGTACTTCGAAATTTATATCATATCCGAAGGGTGTCCCGGAATGATGGGGATATTCTTATATATGCATCTTGTTAATGTCGGTTACCAGGTGTTCACCATATGAATGATTTTTATCTCTATGTATGGGATGTGTATTGAAATATGAAATCTTGTGGTCTATTATTATGATTTGATATATATAGGTTAAACCTATAACTCACCAACATTTTTGTTGACGTTTTAAGCATGTTTATTCTCAGGTGATTATTAAGAGCTTCCGCTGTCGCATAGTTAAATAAGGACGAGATTTAGAGTCCATGCTTGTATGATATTGTGTAAAAACTGCATTCAAGAAACTTATTTTGTTGTAACATATTTGTATTGTAAACCATTATGTAATGGTCGTGTGTAAACAGGATATTTTAGATTATCATTATTTGATAATCTACGTAAAGCTTTTTAAAACCTTTATCTATGAAATAAAGGTTATGGTTTATTTTAAAAATGAATGCAGTCTTTGAAAAACGTCTCATATAGAGGTCAAAACCTCGCAACGAAATCAATTAATATGGAACGTTTTTAATCAATAAGAACGGGACATTTCAGTTGGTATCCGAGCGTTGGTCTTAGAGAACCAGAAAATTTGCATTAGTGTGTCTTATCGAGTTTGTTAGGATGCATTAGTGATTCTGGACTTCGACCGTGTTTTCTTTAAAAATGATTGCTTAACATTTTTGTTGGAAACTATATATTTTTAACATATGAATATTATGTGATATATTAATCTCTTAACGTGTTTGATATTATGTGATAGATGTCTACCTTTAGAACAAGTCCCATTAACTCACCTAATAATAATGAAGAGTCAAATGTAAATTGGAATGATTCATGGACTGATTCACAAGTTCCCGAAGAGGAACCGGAAGAAGAGTCGGAACCGGAAGAAGAATCGGAACCGGATGAAGAATCAGAACCGGAAGAAGAATCGGAACCGGTGGGGGAAATAATAAAACGGTTAAGTAAAAGAGAATCCTCAACCAACCGACCAAGGTTAATTATGGTCAATGGTGTTTCCGCCAAGGAAGCAAAATATTGGGAGGATTACCAATTCTCCGATGAATCGGATTCCGACGAGAATTCCAATGATGTTATAGAAATTACCCCAACTGAATTTAAAAAGGCAAAAGAAAATAATAAGGGAAAGGGCATAAAAATAGAGAAATCTAATTCCAACTCCGATGAACTTTATATGTATCGTCAACCCCCGAAGTTCTTAAGTTGTAACAATGACCCGGGAACCTCTAAACCACCAGGTTTTTCTAAACCAATGTGGACAACGACGGCTCGTATTAGGGGAACATCATATATCCCTAGAAACTTGGCAAAACGAACCAAAACCGAAGAAGAAGAAACGAGCGAGTCGGAATAAGATAGTTGTATTCGTGTGGTGTAATATATGTAATATAGTGTTCTTATGCTTTATGATATATGTAAAAATTGCTTGTATTAATAAGTATTTTTTTATGAATCTAACTCTTGTCTATTTTACAGTTTAAAAACACAAAATGGATAGACAACCCAATATTTTAAGAGACGTACCCGGAGACATGATTGATGAAATCTTGTCTAGAGTCGGCCAGAATTCCTCGGCACAACTATTTAAGGCGAGATCAGTTTGTAAGACATTCGAAGAACGTTCCAAGAATGTCTTGGTATATAAGAGACTTTCGTTTGAAAGATGGGGGATATCACATTGGGAAACCCATAAGTTACGATGTGTTTACTTTGACGCATATATTGCGGGGAACCCAAATGCTATTTTACGCAACGGGTTAAGAAATTATTTTGACTCAATATATCCGAATATTGGACTTCGTGATTTAGAAAAAGCGGCTAGCATGCAACATAAAGAAGCATGTTATGCTTACGGATTAGTAATGTTCGCTTCTCACCAAAGTGAGAACAAGAACATCGGGCTACAACTATTAAACAAAACGTTTCCACAAGTGACGGAGTCGGTAATTGGGGTAAGAAATGAGGTTTTTAGATTATTACGGGACTGTTGGACATTACGTAACCCTCGTCCCTTTGACGATGTTACAACACGCTGTCTTATCAACGGCCATAACGGTTATGTTGCACAAGACCAAGGATGGGAAGTAGTCCTAGTAAAACCAGAATGCATGACTTGTTTCTGGACGTATGAATTACGTGTCTTTATTGCCTTTGCTGAACGACTTGTGTACTAGCTAGAATTATCTTCACAACTATCTTGTATCAAAGTTATTGTGTGCTATATTTCATGCTTTATGTAAAATAAGCGGTATTGTAAGTTTGTAAAATATTGTATAAAAGTTTGAACGCGAAATATTATTATAATCAGTTTTTCATATAGAATTGTAGTAGTTGAATTGTATATTAGCTACTAAGTATGAACTTAACGGGTAGGTACTACCCAATTTAAACTTATAAAACGCTAATATGAAGAAAAAGCTTTTATAAATGAGTTCATATTATGCTACGAAATACTATTAACTACTCTTAATATTCTGTATGATTAACTTGTTCTATTTGACTATTTTGAAGGAAATGGCACCGACTACTCGACACACCGTGAATGTGAATGAAGAGGAATTCCGTACTTTTCTAGCTTCAAACATAGCCGCAGTACAGGCTGCGCTACATACCAACAATAACCTTGGATCTAGCAGTACAGGAAATCGTGTAGGATGCACCTACAAAGAATTCACTGCCTGCAAACCTTTGGAATTTGATGGAACCGAAGGACCGATCGGATTGAAACGGTGGACTGAGAAGGTCGAATCGGTGATTGCCATAAGTAAGTGTACTGAAGAGGACAAAGTGAAGTACGCTACGCATACCTTCACAGGTTCTGCGTTAACATGGTGGAATACCTATCTAGAGCAAGTGGGACAAGACGATGCGTACGCACTACCGTGGTCAGCATTCAAGCACTTGATGAACGGGAAGTACCGTCCCAGAACCGAGGTCAATAAGCTCAAGACAGAACTTAGAGGGTTACGAACCCAAGGATTTGATATTACCACGTACGAAAGACGATTCACAGAATTGTGCCTATTGTGTCCGGGAGCATTCGAAGATGAGGAAGAGAAGATCGACGCATTTGTGAAAGGATTACCGGAAAGAATCTAAGAAGATATAAGTTCACACGAGCCAGCCTCTATACAACAGGCATGTAGAATGGCTCACAAACTAGTGAACCAAGTTGAAGAAAGAATTAAAGAACAGACTGCTGAAGAGGCCAATGTGAAGCAAGTCAAAAGAAAGTGGGAGGAAAACGGTGATAAGAATCACCAATACAACAACAACAGCAATTACAACAATAATCGCAACAATTATCCCAACAATCGCAACATCAATCGCAACTACAACAAACGGCCCAACAATAACAACAGCAACAGCAACTACAATAATCATCCCAACAACAATAATAACCGCAACAACAACAACAATCAGAAGCAGCTATGCTAAAGGTGTGAAAAGTATCACTCGGGGTTCTGCACCAAATTTTGCAACAAGTGTAAAAGAAATTGTCATAGCGCGGCGAAGTGTGAGGTCTACGGACCAGGGGTTAATAGAACGAAAGGAACAAATGGTGTCGGAACGAGTAATGGCGGAGCAAGTAGTGTCGGAGCAAGTTATGCCAATGTAGTTTGTTATAAATGTGGAAAACCGTGCCACATTATTAGAAATTTCCCGAACCAGGAGAACACGAATGGACAAGGCCGTGGAAGAGTTTTCAATATTAATGCGGCAGAGGCACAGGAAGACTCGGAGCTTGTTACGGGTACATTTCTTATTGACAATAAATCTGCTTACGTTTTATTTGATTCGGGTGCGGATAGAAGCTATATGAGTAGAGATTTTTGTGCTAAATTAAGTTGTCCATTGACGCCTTTGGATAGTAAATTTTTACTCGAATTAGCAAATGGTAAATTAATTTCAGCAGATAATATATGTCGGAATCGAGAAATTAAACTGGTTAGCGAAACATTTAAGATTGATTTGATACCAGTAGAGTTAGGGAGTTTTGATGTGATAATCGGTATGGACTGGTTGAAAGAAGTGAAAGCGGAGATCGTTTGTTACAAAAATGCAATTCGCATTATACGAGAAAAAGGAAAACCCTTAATGGTGTACGGAGAAAAGGGCAACACGAAGCTACATCTTATTAGTAATTTGAAGGCACAAAAACTAATAAGAAAAGGTTGCTATGCTGTTCTAGCACACGTCGAGAAAGTACAAACTGAAGAAAAGAGCATCAATGATGTTCCCATTGCAAAAGAATTTCCCGATGTATTTCCGAAAGAATTACCGGGATTACCCCCACATCGATCCGTTGAATTTCAAATAGATCTTGTACCAGGAGCTGCACCAATAGCTCGTGCTCCTTACAGACTCGCACCCAGCGAGATGAAAGAACTGCAAAGCCAATTACAAGAATTTTTAGAGCGTGGTTTCATTCGACCAAGCACATCACCATGGGGAGCTCCTGTTTTGTTTGTCAAGAAGAAAGATGGTACATTCAGGTTGTGTATCGACTACCGAGAGTTGAACAAACTTACCATCAAGAACCGCTACCCACTACCGAGAATCGATGACTTATTTGATCAACTACAAGGCTCGTCTGTTTATTCAAAGATTGACTTACGTTCCGGGTATCATCAAATGCGGGTGAAAGAAGATGATATTCCAAAGACTGCTTTCAGAACACGTTACGGTCATTACGAGTTTATGGTCATGCCGTTTGGTTTAACTAATGCACCAGCTGTGTTCATGGACCTTATGAACCGAGTGTGTGGACCATACCTTGACAAGTTTGTCATTGTTTTCATTGATGACATACTTATTTACTCAAAGAATGATCAAGAACACGGTGAACATTTGAGAAAGGTGTTAGAAGTATTGAGGAAGGAAGAATTGTACGCTAAGTTTTTAAAGTGTGCATTTTGGTTGGAAAAAGTTCAATTCCTCAGTCACATAGTGAACAAAGAAGGTATTAAGGTGGATCCGGCAAAGATAGAAACTGTTGAAAAGTGGGAAACCCTGAAAACTCCAAAACACATACGCCAGTTTTTAGGACTAGCTGGTTACTACAGAAGGTTCATCCAAGACTTTTCCAGAATAGCAAAACCCTTGACTGCATTAACGCATAAAGGGAAGAAATTTGAATGGAATGATGAACAAGAGAAAGCGTTTCAGTTATTGAAGAAAAAGCTAACTACGGCACCTATATTGTCATTGCCTGAAGGGAATGATGATTTTGTGATTTATTGTGATGCATCAAAGCAAGGTCTCGATTGTGTATTAATGCAACGAACGAAGGTGATTGCTTATGCGTCTAGACAATTGAAGATTCACGAACAAAATTATACGACGCATGATTTGGAATTAGGCGCGGTTGTTTTTGCATTAAAGACTTGGAGGCACTACTTATATGGGGTCAAAAGTATTATATATACCGACCACAAAAGTCTTCAACACATATTTAACCAGAAACAACTAAATATGAGGCAGCGTAGGTGGATTAAATTATTGAATGATTACGACTTTGAGATTCGTTACCACCCGGGGAAGGCAAATGTGGTAGCCGATGCCTTGAGCAGGAAGGACAGAGAACCCATTCGAGTAAAATCTATGAATATAATGATTCATAATAACCTTACTACTCAAATAAAGGAGGCGCAACAAGGAGTTTTAAAAGAGGGAAATTTAAAGGATGAAATACCCAAAGGATCGGAGAAGCATCTTAATATTCGGGAAGACGGAACCCGGTATAGGGCTGAAAGGATTTGGGTACCAAAATTTAGAGATATGAGAGAAATGGTACTTAGAGAAGCTCATAAAACCAGATACTCAATACATCCTGGAACGGGGAAGATGTACAAGGATCTCAAGAAATATTTTTGGTGGCCGGGTATGAAAGCCGATGTTGCTAAATACGTAGGAGAATGTTTGACGTATTCTAAGGTCAAAGCTGAGCATCAGAAACCATCAGGTCTACTTCAACAACCCGAAATCCCAGAATGGAAATGGGAAAACATTACCATGGATTTCATCACTAAATTGCCAAGGACTGCAAGTGGTTTTGATACTATTTGGGTAATAGTTGATCGTCTTACCAAATCAGCACACTTCCTGCCAATAAGAGAAGATGACAAGATGGAGAAGTTAGCACGACTGTATTTGAAGGAAGTCATATCCAGACATGGAATACCAATCTCTATTATCTCTGATAGGGATGGCAGATTTATTTCAAGATTCTGGCAGACATTACAGCAAGCATTAGGAACTCGTCTAGACATGAGTACTGCCTATCATCCACAAACTGATGGGCAGAGCGAAAGGACGATACAAACGCTTGAAGACATGCTACGAGCATGTGTTATTGATTTCGGAAACAGTTGGGATCGACATCTACCGTTAGCAGAATTTTCCTACAACAACAGCTACCATTCAAGCATTGAGATGGCGCCGTTTGAAGCACTTTAAGGTAGAAAGTGCAGGTCTTCGATTTGTTAGAGTGAACTGGGGGATAGACAGATTACGGGTCCGGAGATTATACAAGAAACTACCGAGAAGATCATCCAAATTCAACAACGGTTGAAAACCGCCCAAAGTCGACAAAAGAGCTACGCTGACATTAAAAGAAAAGATATAGAATTTGAAATTGGAGAGATGGTCATGCTTAAAGTTGCACCTTGGAAAGGCGTTGTTCGATTTGGTAAACGAGGGAAATTAAATCCAAGGTATATTGGACCATTCAAGATTATTGATCGTGTCGGACCAGTAGCTTACCGACTTGAGTTACCTCAACAACTCGCGGCTGTACATAACACTTTCCACGTCTCGAATTTGAAGAAATGTTTTTCTAAAGAAGATCTCACTATTCCGTTATATGAAATCCAAATCAACGAAAAACTTCAATTCATCGAAGAACCCTTCGAAATAATGGATCGTGAGGTTAAAAGACTTAAGCAAAACAAGATACCAATTGTTAAGGTTCGATGGAATGCTCGTAGAGGACCCGAGTTCACCTGGGAGCGTGAAGATCCGATGAAGAAGAAATACCCGAATCTATTTCCAGAAGATTCGTCAACACCTTCAACAGCTTAAAATTTCGGGACGAAATTTATTTAACGGGTAGGTACTGTAGTGACCCGAACTTTTCCATGTTTATATATATTAATTGAGATTGATATTTACATGATTAAATGTTTCCAACATGTTAAGCAATCAAACTTGTTAAGACTTGATTAATTGAAATATGTTTCATATAGACAATTGACCACCCAAGTTGACCGGTGATTCACGAACGTTAAAACTTGTAAAAACTATATGATGACATATATATGGATATATATAGTTAACATGATACTATGATAAGTAAACATATCATTAAGTATATTAACAATGAACTACATATGTAAAAACAAGACTACTAACTTAATGATTTTTAAACGAGACATATATGTAACGATTATCGTTGTAAAGACATTTAATGTATATATATCATATTAAGAGATATTCATACATGATAATATCATGATAATATAATAATTTAAAATCTCATTTGATATTATAAACATTGAGTTAACAACATTTAACAAGATCATTAATCTAAAGGTTTCAAAACAACACTTACATGTAACGACTAACGATGACTTAACGACTCAGTTAAAATGTATATACATGTAGTGTTTTAATATGTATTTATACACTTTTGAAAGACTTCAATACACTTATCAAAATACTTCTACTTAACAAAAATGCTTACAATTACATCCTCGTTCAGTTTCATCAACAATTCTACTCGTATGCACCCGTATTCGTACTCGTACAATACACAGCTTTTAGATGTATGTACTATTGGTATATACACTCCAATGATCAGCTCTTAGCAGCCCATGTGAGTCACCTAACACATGTGGGAACCATCATTTGGCAACTAGCATGAAATATCTCATAAAATTACAAAAATATGAGTAATCATTCATGACTTATTTACATGAAAACAAAATTACATATCCTTTATATCTAATCCATACACCAACGACCAAAAACACCTACAAACACTTTCATTCTTCAATTTTCTTCATCTAATTGATCTCTCTCAAGTTCTATCTTCAAGTTCTAAGTGTTCTTCATAAATTCCAAAAGTTCTAGTTTCATAAAATCAAGAATACTTTCAAGTTTGCTAGCTCACTTCCAATCTTGTAAGGTGATCATCCAACCTCAAGAAATCTTTGTTTCTTACAGTAGGTTATCATTCTAATACAAGGTAATAATCATATTCAAACTTTGGTTCAATTTCTATAACTATAACAATCTTATTTCAAGTGATGATCTTACTTGAACTTGTTTTCGTGTCATGATTCTGCTTCAAGAACTTCGAGCCATCCAAGGATCCATTGAAGCTAGATCCATTTTTCTCTTTTCCAGTAGGTTTATCCAAGGAACTTAAGGTAGTAATGATGTTCATAACATCATTCGATTCATACATATAAAGCTATCTTATTCGAAGGTTTAAACTTGTAATCACTAGAACATAGTTTAGTTAATTCTAAACTTGTTCGCAAACAAAAGTTAATCCTTCTAACTTGACTTTTAAAATCAACTAAACACATGTTCTATATCTATATGATATGCTAACTTAATGATTTAAAACCTGGAAACACGAAAAACACCGTAAAACCGGATTTACGCCGTCGTAGTAACACCGCGGGCTGTTTTGGGTTAGTTAATTAAAAACTATGATAAACTTTGATTTAAAAGTTGTTATTCAGAGAAAATGATTTTTATTATGAACATGAAACTATATCCAAAAATTATGGTTAAACTCAAAGTGGAAGTATGTTTTCTAAAATGGTCATCTAGACGTCGTTATTTCGACTGAAATGACTACCTTTACAAAAACGACTTGTAACTTATTTTTCCGACTATAAACCTATACTTTTCTGTTTAGATTCATAAAATAGAGTTCAATATGAAACCATAGCAATTTGATTCACTCAAAAGGGATTTAAAATGAAGAAGTTATGGGTAAAACAAGATTGGATAATTTTTCTCATTTTAGCTACGTGAAAATTGGTAACAAATCTATTCCAACCATAACTTAATCAACTTGTATTGTATATTATGTAATCTTGAGATACCATAGACATGTATACAATGTTTCGACCTATCATGTCGACACATCTATATATATTTCGGAACAACCATAGACACTCTATATGTGAATGTTGGAGTTAGCTATACAGGGTTGAGGTTGATTCCAAAATATATATAGTTTGAGTTGTGATCAATACTGAGATACGTATACACTGGGTCGTGGATTGATTCAAGATAATATTTATCAATTTATTTCTGTACATCTAACTGTGGACAACTAGTTGTAGGTTACTAACGAGGACAGCTGACTTAATAAACTTAAAACATCAAAATATATTAAAAGTATTGTAAATATATTTTGAACATACTTTGATATATATGTATATATTGTTATAGGTTCGTGAATCAACCAGTGGCCAAGTCTTACTTCCCGACGAAGTAAAAATCTGTGAAAGTGAGTTATAGTCCCACTTTTAAAATCTAATATTTTTGGGATGAGAATACATGCAGGTTTTATAAATGATTTACAAAATAGACACAAGTACGTGAAACTACATTCTATGGTTGAATTATTGAAATCGAATATGCCCCTTTTTATTAAGTCTGGTAATCTAAGAATTAGGGAACAGACACCCTAATTGACGTGAATCCTAAAGATAGATCTATCGGGCCCAACAAGCCCCATCCAAAGTACCGGATGCTTTAGTACTTCGAAATTTATATCATATCCGAAGGGTGTCCCGGAATGATGGGGATATTCTTATATATGCATCTTGTTAATGTCGGTTACCAGGTGTTCACCATATGAATGATTTTTATCTCTATGTATGGGATGTGTATTGAAATATGAAATCTTGTGGTCTATTATTATGATTTGATATATATAGGTTAAACCTATAACTCACCAACATTTTTGTTGACGTTTTAAGCATGTTTATTCTCAGGTGATTATTAAGAGCTTCCGCTGTCGCATAGTTAAATAAGGACGAGATTTAGAGTCCATGCTTGTATGATATTGTGTAAAAACTGCATTCAAGAAACTTATTTTGTTGTAACATATTTGTATTGTAAACCATTATGTAATGGTCGTGTGTAAACAGGATATTTTAGATTATCATTATTTGATAATCTACGTAAAGCTTTTTAAAACCTTTATCTATGAAATAAAGGTTATGGTTTGTTTTAAAAATGAATGCAGTCTTTGAAAAATGTCTCATATAGAGGTCAAAACCTCGCAACGAAATCAATTAATATGGAACGTTTTTAATCAATAAGAACGGGACATTTCAGATATTCATTTGGATCTTCCTTCGGCGCACCACTAAATTGGCATTGATTAGTTACCATATGTAGGATTTTTCCTTTGATTTTATAATCTGGCGCATTAATGTCTGGTTGAGTAATTGCATGACCTTGGCCAGTACGTTTAGCTCTCATTCGGTCTTCAATACTTAGAGGTTCCAGATTTTCCATGATTGAATTTGTTGAATCTGAATCACTAGAGGATTCTGATTTAATGGTTTCTTCCTCGACAATCTCTGGATGAGTGATTTGTGGTTCAGGAGGAATGATTAGTGGTTCAGGATCTCTGAATTGTCCCTGAATATCCTCCGGATTCTCAATTGTGAGGTCGGGTTCAAAAAATGGATTATCGGAAATTTGAATTGGAGTACTTGGTCGACTAGATGACAATTCTAAAGAAAAATCAACGGCAACAATGTTGGCTAGATGTCTTGATCTGGTTACAGGTGGTGAACGTATGAAAGGTGGTGAACGTTTTGCTCGGTGCATTCACTGAATATCCTATTAGTTATAAAAAATAAAAATTATATAAGTTATCAAATTAATAGATTTTTCTGATTTTGCCCACGTTTCGAATAGCCAATAGATGCAGCAGGTAGCCAGGACCATTTAAATCGGAAGCCCACAACTCGCCACTAACAAATCCAACTATTACTACGAACCAGAAAATTTTGGATGTCTATCAATTTAACCACTTAAAATAATTTTTCGTTTTGAAATTTTAGAGAAGAAATAGGAAATTCTATGTCCTAAAAACTAGAGCGTCGAGAAATAAGAAAGAAAAAGAGTGCGTAGTAAAACGTCGAAAAATAAAAGGTCGAAAAATAAAAATAAGAAAGAAAAGCGTCGAAACTTAAAAGTCTAAAAACTAAGAATTAAAAGTTACTTCTAAAGGTATTAAAGCTTAAAGGAATTCTATATCCAAAACGGCAATAACTAAAAAGGGCACTAAAATCTATTAAAAACTAAAGCGATAAGCGACGTCGTAAAATTCTAAAGCGTCTAAATCTTAATCTAAAGAAAAAGCACTTAAGGGATTTTACGGCAAAGCTTAAAAATCTAGAAATATAAAATAGCTACGGCAAAAACTAAGTTTAAAACTAAGTACGAACGATAAAAATACAAATATTACGAACAAACGATTAAAATATACAATTTATAAAAAGAAATAAAAAGTACTAAAATTACAATTTTATAAAAATATTATTTTTATATTATTATTTTATAAAAGTATTAATTTTATAAATAATAAAACTAATTGAAACTTAAAAATACAAAATAAAATAAACTAAACTTAATTATTAAATAACTAAACCCTAATTAGGGTTTAATAATAATAATAATTAATAATACTCCATAATTGTAATGACCCGGAAATTTCCGATCAAATTTAAACCTTAACCTTTATATGTATCCGACACGATAAGCAAAATCTGTAATGTTGAGTCTAGAAAGTTTGAAATCTATATTCAGATAATCAGTTACCCTTTTGACCAAGCCTCACGATTCAAGAACAATTGTTGTATATAAATATGCGTGTATATATATATATATATATATATATATATATATATATATATATATATATATATATATATATATATATATATATATATATATATATATATATATATATAAGATATCTATTAATAACTGATATATTGTAGTATTTATAAAATTTATGAATAATAGATATTCAATATATAATATTAGAATGTAGTTCATAAATGGTAATATTAACACATTAAATTTAAATTATAAGTAAAGTATAATTAATACCTTATTGTTAGTATCATGGTTATTAGTAAAATTATAAGTTTAATTATTATTAGGATTATTGAATTATTATTATCTGATTACTAAATTATTATATTAATTAAAATTGTTAGTTTCATTATTTTACTAGTATTATTATGATGTTCATTTTTATTATAACTATTACTAATTTCTATATATATAATATATAGATGTGAAAGTTGATATATGTAAATTGTTACATTATTATCAATACTAATAATATTATTATTAAAAAGTATTTTTACTAAAAATTCTTGTGTTATTACCATTACTATTATTATTATTATTATTATATCTATAAAGATAATACAAATTATTATTATTAATATTGTTATTAAAATTATTATCATTATTTTTATCTTTATTATCAAAATAATTATTATAATTAATGATATTATTATTAAAAACATAATTAATTTACGGGGTATTATGTAAACACAAACAAACAGATTAAATTTCGCTATCTTTCTTTTTCATTATTTCCTTTTCTCTGTACATAATCTTTATATTCGATCTCCACATCACTAAATTACAAAGAAATCAATTTAATGTTTGCTCAATTACAGATGTGGGATAGTTCAGCCAGACACGTTATAAACCCTGGAATACTATACGAACAATCTCAAAAAAAAATTGAATCTGTAATTATTATTTTTTTTCTCTTCACGACAGGTTTTAAATCAAAATTCAATCTCGAACTAATCATCAAAAATTTATAATGCAGAGTTGTTAAGGATCATCTAGTGAAGCACTCTGTAAATTTTCGAGCTTTAATTCATCAAACAGATTGTTAATTTGATAATTCAAACTTTATGATAAAAAGTCAAATAATTTTTCTATAATCGAATTTGAACTGTCTGTTATGATTAGAGTTCAATTGAGAATTAATAAAGTTTCTATGAGGTATTTGCTATCTAATTCAGGTAGTAATTAAAATCAAAAGTGTCCAGAAGTTAAAAATCAAGTTTAGTGTTCATCATCGTCTTCGCCGCTATTGAATCTGCTGTAAATATATTTGCATTATATTTTTTTTTGTTTTAATTAATTTCAACAACCACCAAAGATTTCTGTAAACGTTAAAACGAGTTCAATATGTCATGGTTATGATTGAATCAGTTCTTGATCAATTTGGTTTGTGTAAGGAAGAAGATGAATAGCAGAAAACCGTTTATATTTAATTAAATGCGTTATAAATCAGAAAAACAGAATCGGCTTGGATGGTTGGGTATGTTGTCGGGTAATCAGAAGGTCCTGGGTTCGATCCACACTAGTGTCATATCTTTTTAGTCCGAATTTAATGGAGGTATAACTCTCAATTTTTATTATTAATATTAATATTATTATTATTACTACTAATAAAAATATTAATTATCATTTAATATTAGTAATAATCTAAAAATTACAATCACGATTATAAAATTTTTATTGTTACTTGTGTTATTACTAAAAGTATTACTAATAATACTAGTATTATTATTATAAATATTAGTATCACCATTATAATTATAAGTTTTATCATTTTTATGATTAATCATTATTATTACTATCATTAGGGTTATGAATGTTATTATCACCACTAAAAATATATTAATATCATTATTACTAGTATCATAATTATTACTATCATTTAAATTATAAGTATCATAACAAATTATAATGATTAATATAATTATATATAAGAATATTAGTTTATATATATTATTATATATATATATAAACTTAGTTGATTAATGTTACAATGTGTTAATATATATACTTAATATAGGTCCGTGAATCCGAGGCCAACCCTATACTTGTTCGATGATGTTATATGTATTTTTACTACAAAATACATTAGGTGAGTATATAGTCCCACTTTTAAACTCTAAGTATTTCGGGATGAGAATACATGTATTTTATGTTTTACGTTATGGACACAAGTAACTGAAAAATATATTCTACGTTGAGTTGTACCACTGGCATACTTCCCTGTAGCTTGGTAACTAATATTTACAGCGGTATTGTAAACGCGAATTCTGTTGATAGATCTATCGGGCCTGACAACCCCAACCGGACTGGACGACCAGTATTCAACGGTTGCACAGTACTTCGTTTCATGACTACACTTGGTACGGTGTAGTAAGATTTCATAATAAAGGGAATATGCGACGTGATTAAATGTTAAGTATGGTTACCAAGTGCTCAACCACTTAGAATATTTTTATTAAAATGTTTATATATGAAATCTTGTGGTCCATAGTTATAACTCTGCTAGCATCAAACCTATATATCTCACCAACTTTATGTTGACTTTTTAAAGTATGTTATTCTCAGGTACAAATTAAGTATTCCGCTGTGCATTAGCTCATTTTAAGGACAATACTTGGAGTCGATCATCGCAATGGGACCAAATGTTGAAGATATCGTCCGGATGGATAAGGACGGGTCTTTACAGGTGGTATCAGAGCGGTGGTCTTAGCGAACCAGGCCTTGCATTAGTGTGTCTAACTGGTTGCTGTTAGGATACATTAGTGAGTCTGGACTTTGACCGTGTCTGCATGTTAAAAGTTTTGCTTATCACTTCTAGTCGGAAATCATCTGCTTATTATCCTTAAGGAATTGCCTGCTTATCATTCTTAAGTCTAGACACGTCTTACTGCATTTAGTGCATCGATAGTGTATAGACAAAAATTCATATCTTAGCGTATCTGATAATTCATATCTTAGCGCATCTGTAAACTTGCCTAATATATGCCGTAGGTTCCTCTATAGTCTACAAAATCTTTAGTACCATAAATATGGATATTCTACGAAGTTAGAATATCATTCTATATTCGAAAATCATTTCACGATTCTTTCCATTCACCAAATTGCTCTTTTGGCAATAAATTTGAAGTGCTTACCGGCGAACCTGTTCGAAACAGCATTTCCTCTCTTCTTTCTAGAGTATCCCGTCATGATTATACATTTCGAATTTTACTCATCCGCTCGTTTCAATCGTCAATCATCCCGACATAATATAAGAAGTTAACGAACTACGTGCTCGAGTAATGGTTTTGGAGAATACGGTGCGAAGGTTACAAACACCAGCAGCAGCACCAGCAGCATAATCCGTACCACCATCATCAACACCGACAGTACCCATATCACCCTCAACCACAACCGCGTCGTAAACCTCAACATCACAATTTGTACCTCGGATATCAACATCACTCACCTCAATATCACTATCTGTACTTCGAGTATGATCTTCGTTTTACATATCATTCTATATCGATTATCTTCGCTTTACTTATCGTTCTATCTCATTTATAACTTCGTTCGACATGGTAATTATGTAATCTTTAATGTTTTAGAGATCATGTAATCAAGTATTAACGATAAATCAAAAAAAAAAAAAAAATTAATATCTTATTGACTCATTAGATCCATGATTACATCTGAAGAAAATATATATACAAGTATATTTTCATAAAGATTGTAATTAAAAATTCTTTTGTACAAACTGTTAATGATGAAAATATTTTAACGGGTGGGTAGTACCCGAGGAATATTTAGAATTCACATTAATAAGTTACACTGTACATTCTTCGAATCTGATTCAACGATCATTTACTATCTTACTTACAACTACCGATATACGTATCCGTTCACCACAGAATAACCATTTCTATTCAAATTTCATATTTAGATTTTGACCTATCAGAATCCAACAAGTGGCATAATGAAGAAAACATTGGACAAAAATAAAAAGTGTTAGAAACAAACGAATTAATTAATTGAAATTGTGATAGGAATCCACGCTAACTGTTCCGGCTAACTGTTCCCAGCTAATTGATTAACATTTAATTTATCGCAATTTACATTCTCGCAATTTTAATTTCTGCACTGTACATACTGTCGGGACACATGTACAACAATACGTCGGATTAATTCTGAGACAACACGTTGTATAATGGGTCATGATATATATTTATTTATTTTACGCATTTTAAATAACGGGACACGTATACAAGGTTTCGACTTATCATATTGACCCATCTATATATATATTTCGGAACAACCATGGACACTCTATATGCGAAGGTGGGAGTTGGCTATACAGGGTCGGAGTTGATTCCAAAATATATATATACTTTGAGTTGTGATTGATACTGAGACCGGTACACGGGTCACGATACGTATTAATTAATTCGAATATTATATATTAATATATGAACATATTGGACGATTGGACAATTGAACTATTGGACTGCTAACTTTGGACAATTAAAACGAATTAAAATGTTGATTATAACATATGAAACTAAACAATTCTTCAAGTTTGCCACTTGATTTCACCTTAAACCTCATTTGTACCTCGACAATTACAATCCGCGTTCAAATCTTTTTATGAATCTTGAAAACATCTCGACTGAGAAATTGAACCAGCCGCATTTCATCTACGGAAGAAAAGATTTATGCATCCGAAAAACTCTCGAAACCAAATTCATAGTTTAACAAGTATCTGTGTTGAATTCTCTATCATTTATTAGCAAAGACAACCTTACGATTCCTTTTCAAGTAGCTAAAATTTGTCATAAATTCAGCAAGTTGATTTCCACTTCTCAGTAAGACCAGTCTTATTACAACCTTCATATATATACATCATTCTTTCGCTGTCATTACCGGAGAACCTTTTATATTACACAACATCATCAGCAGACGTACCAGCAACTCGTTATCTCTTTGGCGAAATTCGCAATTAGTATTTTGAAAATCTCGCAGAACTTCTCTAGTTATACCTATAGCGTCTATCCCTAGGAATTTTATACTTTGAATGTGAAGTTTCTGAAAAACACCCTGAACTGTGAAGTAGTCCTGGAAATGCTGATGAAGCAGCAAAAACCGTAAGCGACCTTAACAGTCAAAAGTTTAACGATAAAGTACAGTATGTTGGTAAAGCTCAGAAAAAGAGAAGGATGGGAACTGGAATACGAATTGAGCAAAGTATGAAAGAGGCTGTGGACAAATTATAAAGAATAAGTTTGACTTCAAAGAATCCAAACGATTCAGTGCCTGCTGAAACCGTTAGTAAGAACCCTATTTCTTATTCTAAACCTTTTCAGATGATATTCTTCATCATCATCTTATCTTAAGATATATAAGATATCTTCATATCTTCCGTTATACATATTCTCCATATTTCTGGAGATATTTTCACAACTATTCCTATCTGGGATCGTTTATCTCTTCGTAACATCTGCGTTACAACATAAAAGAAACTGTGTTAGTTTCTAAATTTTGAAACCTTCAAATTTAAAATATGAATGTTTTGAAGTAGTGTTGGGAACTGATGCATGAATTAGTATAATATAATGAAACTTGATCAACTTCATTATATTACAGTAAGTCATGTTAAGTTTCTAATGGAATGTGATGATTCACAGTACCGTCATCATGTGCCATGTTACACGGCTCTTACATTCTATCCAATTCCGAAACATATTAAGAACAAATCATCTTGATAGTTCTATTTTCCTGGATATTCTGGTAATTTGACAAATCAAAATCGTGCCATTACCATTCCTTTCTGAGAGCAGTAGCTATGTTTATTTTGAATTTCACACCTTCAAGTTTCGGACCATTGTTCGCTTGACTCAAGGACGGGAAGAGGAAACGAAAGGATAAAGACTCCAAACCAGAAATTAGAGTATAAATCACAGCAAATCGAAGAGAGCATTAACTATAGATGACGATAATCATAAAAGACAGAAATAGGGACATCGAGATATAAGGAAAAATATAAAACCCAATAACAACCTCAAAACTACAAACCGTGCATATCAATACGTATTGCCACGTAAAGGCATGGGAAGATTAAGAACACTATAACCCCAAGATAATAGTAGAAGTAAATAAATTTTTCCGGTGGTAGATGGAAGAGAAGAATGACGGATGTGAAAATTAGGGGTATATCAAGAATCAGAATTGGATGGAGCATATCGACGAATGTTCTAAAATAGGAATTAAGGAGAAATAGTGGAAGATGTGGGCTATGGAAATAAGGAAACAAATGAGTAGATTTATAGTGAAAAATCCGACAGAGAAATCGAAACAGATTGCCGCATTAAATCAAAGAAGATCCTGATCGCCGAAGAACCAAATCTTATTACGTAAGATTTTCTTTAAACTCCGCGAATTCCGGAAATTAATCATAATTACGTCATCGGTTAGAACGAGTATATTTTTACTCATTTCACTCTTTTGTGATAGCTTTATTCGTATGCTTCACATGATCGAATCGTTTTATCTATATCTCTCAATAATGATAAAACTCCATTATTACCTCATATTCGTCATGAAAACATTCCTATTGTTATCCATGACGATCTCTATCAAATTTCGAGGACGAAATTTCTTTAACAGGTAGGTACTGTAATGACCCGGAAATTTCCGATCAAATTTAAACCTTAACCTTTATATGTATCCGACACGATAAGCAAAATCTGTAATGTTGAGTCTAGAAAGTTTGAAATCTATATTCAGATAATCAGTTACCCTTTTGACCAAGCCTCACGATTCAAGAACAATTGTTGTATATAAATATGCGTGTATATATATATATATATATATATATATATATATATATATATATATATATATATATATATAAGATATCTATTAATAACTGATATATTGTAGTATTTATAAAATTTATGAATAATAGATATTCAATATATAATATTAGAATGTAGTTCATAAATGGTAATATTAACACATTAAATTTAAATTATAAGTAAAGTATAATTAATACCTTATTGTTAGTATCATGGTTATTAGTAAAATTATAAGTTTAATTATTATTAGGATTATTGAAAGTATTATTATCTGATTACTAAATTATTATATTAATTAAAATTGTTAGTTTCATTATTTTACTAGTATTATTATGATGTTCATTTTTATTATAACTATTACTAATTTCTATATATATAATATATAGATGTGAAAGTTGATATATGTAAATTGTTACATTATTATCAATACTAATAATATTATTATTAAAAAGTATTTTTACTAAAAATTCTTGTGTTATTACCATTACTATTATTATTATTATTATTATTATTATTATTATTATTATTATTATTATATCTATAAAGATAATACAAATTATTATTATTAATATTGTTATTAAAATTATTATCATTATTTTTATCTTTATTATCAAAATAATTATTATAATTAATGATATTATTATTAAAAACATAATTAATTTACGGGGTATTATGTAAACACAAACAAACAGATTAAATTTCGCTATCTTTCTTTTTCATTATTTCCTTTTCTCTGTACATAATCTTTATATTCGATCTCCACATCACTAAATTACAAAGAAATCAATTTAATGTTTGCTCAATTACAGATGTGGGATAGTTCAGCCAGACACGTTATAAACCCTGGAATACTATACGAACAATCTCAAAAAAAAAATTGAATCTGTAATTATTTTTTTTTTCTCTCTTCACGACAGGTTTTAAATCAAAATTCAATCTCGAACTAATCATCAAAAATTTATAATGCAGAGTTGTTAAGGATCATCTAGTGAAGCACTCTGTAAATTTTCGAGCTTTAATTCATCAAACAGATTGTTAATTTGATAATTCAAACTTTATGATAAAAAGTCAAATAATTTTTCTATAATCGAATTTGAACTGTCTGTTATGATTAGAGTTCAATTGATAATTAATAAAGTTTCTATGAGGTATTTGCTATCTAATTCAGGTAGTAATTAAAATCAAAAGTGTCCAGAAGTTAAAAATCAAGTTTAGTGTTCATCATCGTCTTCGCCGCTATTGAATCTGCTGTAAATATATTTGCATTATATTTTTTTTTTGTTTTAATTAATTTCAACAACCACCAAAGATTTCTGTAAACGTTAAAACGAGTTCAATATGTCATGGTTATGATTGAATCAGTTCTTGATCAATTTGGTTTGTGTAAGGAAGAAGATGAATAGCAGAAAACCGTTTATATTTAATTAAATGCGTTATAAATCAGAAAAACAGAATCGGCTTGGATGGTTGGGTATGTTGTCGGGTAATCAGAAGGTCCTGGGTTCGATCCACACTAGTGTCATATCTTTTTAGTCCGAATTTAATGGAGGTATAACTCTCAATTTTTATTATTAATATTAATATTATTATTATTACTACTAATAAAAATATTAATTATCATTTAATATTAGTAATAATCTAAAAATTACAATCACGATTATAAAATTTTTATTGTTACTTGTGTTATTACTAAAAGTATTACTAATAATACTAGTATTATTATTATAAATATTAGTATCACCATTATAATTATAAGTTTTATCATTTTTATGATTAATCATTATTATTACTATCATTAGGGTTATGAATGTTATTATCACCACTAAAAATATATTAATATCATTATTACTAGTATCATAATTATTACTATCATTTAAATTATAAGTATCATAACAAATTATAATGATTAATATAATTATATATAAGAATATTAGTTTATATATATTATTATATATATATATAAACTTAGTTGATTAATGTTACAATGTGTTAATATATATACTTAATATAGGTCCGTGAATCCGAGGCCAACCCTATACTTGTTCGATGATGTTATATGTATTTTTACTACAAAATACATTAGGTGAGTATATAGTCCCACTTTTAAACTCTAAGTATTTCGGGATGAGAATACATGTATTTTATGTTTTACGTTATGGACACAAGTAACTGAAAAATATATTCTACGTTGAGTTGTACCACTGGCATACTTCCCTGTAGCTTGGTAACTAATATTTACAGCGGTATTGTAAACGCGAATCCTGTTGATAGATCTATCGGGCCTGACAACCTCAACCGGACTGGACGACCAGTATTCAACGGTTGCACAGTACTTCGTTTCATGACTACACTTGGTACGGTGTAGTAAGATTTCATAATAAAGGGAATATGCGACGTGATTAAATGTTAAGTATGGTTACCAAGTGCTCAACCACTTAGAATATTTTTATTAAAATGTTTATATATGAAATCTTGTGGTCCATAGTTATAACTCTGCTAGCATCAAACCTATATATCTCACCAACTTTATGTTGACTTTTTAAAGTATGTTATTCTCAGGTACAAATTAAGTATTCCGCTGTGCATTAGCTCATTTTAAGGACAATACTTGGAGTCGATCATCGCAATGGGACCAAATGTTGAAGATATTTTCCGGATGGATAAGGACGGGTCTTTACAATAATTAATTCTGATGGTCAAAGGTTTGAGACGTGTCAGAGAGTACCATGCGGTCACATGGCTTTATAACTGAATCCTCATGCGATCGCATGAGGGTCAGGTTCAGTTCACATACAGGTTCAAAATCAACAGGTTCAACGTATTTTTTAATTTTTTTTACTCTTTTACTTTAATTTTTTTACTTTATAATTTTACAAAATTTAAAATAAGTAATTAAAATACACTTATATTTTTAAGATCTAAAAAAAAATGCTTTTATACTTGATAAAATATATATTTTCGTTTTACTCTAAACACTTAAATAGATATATATACTCTTTTTTTTATATTTTTGTATTTCAATATTTATATGAAAAATATTTTTACAAAAATAACTTAAAAACTAATTTTTTTTATATAGCATTTCGCTTTCGGGTCCCCGGCAGTGGCGCCAAAAATACTTGATGTGTGCAGCAGCGTATACGAAATAGTTATATTTTTATTGCGAAATACTATTAAATACGATACAATTTTATAAAAGTTATTTATTTATTTATAAAGTGGATATACCTAAACCTTGCTACAACACTTATAGGCAGTGTACCTAATCGTACAGTAGTGTAGTTTTTAGTAAGTCCGGTTCATTCCGCAGGGAGCTAGCCAAGTTTAACGCTATAATTATTTTATCCTATAATTATAATATATATATATATATATATATATATATATATATATATATATATATATATATATATATATATATATATATATATATATAACAGTAGTAATAATTATTATAAAAGGGGGGTTTTATCGTTTAATGACCGGTTTGTCGATTTTATGTCTTAAGTCGCAGTTAAAACCTAATGTAAAATATTAAAAATAAATATAACTTAATTTAAAGCATAAAGTAAATAACGATAATTAAAAGTGCGATTAGATATAAAATAAAGGAATTATGCTTATTTAAACTTCCATAATCATGATGTTTGACGTGTTGATTTTAGTTTATTATCATGGGTTAATTGTCCTTTGTCCTGGATTATTCGATATGTCCATACAGTTTTGTCCATAATAGCCCATTAGTCATAAATATAAAGTGCGAGAGTCTTCGTCAAATTATCCTTATACCCGAAGTCAAATATTCCAACTAATTGGGGGATTCGAACTGTAACAAGGTCTTAATACTTTGTTTAATGAATACACCAGGTTATCGACTGCGTGTAATCCAAGGTTTCAATACTTTGTTAACAATTACACTAATTACCCTTGAATGTAATTCACCCCTGTTTCAACGAGTCCATTGACTATTAATCCATCCCCGTGTCCGGTAGAATGAACAATTATTGATATTTATAGATATCCCGCCCACCGTACCCGATTAAGCATATGTGGTTATTTATAGATACGTCGAATTGTAACCTTTAATATTAAATTAACGAGGTATCGTTTATTTAATATAAAACCCATTAATAGCCCATAGTCTAATTTCCATAAGTGTCGTTCTTTTATCCAATCTCCAATTATGGTACAAAGCCCAATAACCCTGTCTTTAATATTTAGCCCAACATCATGATTACTTCGGCTTAAATAAGCATAATAATAACTTAGCTACGAGACATTAATTTAAAAAGGTTGAACATAACTTACAATGATTAATAATAGCGTAGTGTTACACGGACAGAATTTCGACTTACACACTTACAACATTAGCCACTATAACCTTATTATTATTAAACTTAAATTAAAATTAAAATTATAAAATATAAATATAAATATAAATATATCGTAGAGAGTGAGAGATTGAATATCGTGTCATAAATTCGGCCAGAAACTGCGAGATTTATAGGACTTGGCCTGCTACAGGCTGCCATGCGATCGCATGGTTTTAAGCCTTCCTGGCCATGCGATCGCATGGCCTGCTTTTCCATCTCACAATGATTCTAAAAACGTGGGCTGATGCGTATTAATATATTATATAATATAATATATATAATTTTATATAATTATAATTATATATATATATATATATATATATATATATATTATATTATATTCTTGTGCATCGTTGACTTGTCATTTTAGCTCCGTTGCATTGCGCGTTGATAGTTGGTTCATGTCCCGGTTCCGGATTTTCGAACGTCCTTGCGTACTATTTAATATCTTGTACTTTGCGTTTTGTGGCTTGTACTCTTGTAACTTTTAGACGTTTCTTATCAATAAATTGAACCACTTTGATTGTACTTTGTACTTTTTAGCTTTTTGGTCGTTTGCGTCTTCAAATCGTCGAATCTGTCTTTTGTCTTCACCTTTTATTATTTAAACGAATATTAATTGTAAATAGAACAATTGCAACTAAAAGCTTGTCTTTCTTGAGGGATAATGCTATGAAATATATGTTTGTTTTTACATTATCAACTATGCAACCGTTTATGATATTAGAGCGACTAGCCCGGTTGGGGTGGTCAAACCCGATAGATCTATCAATAGGATTCGCGCTTACATGTTCTTCCAACATGTAAATATTAGTTACCAAGCTATTAGGGAAGATATGCAAAGTGGTACAACTCAACGTAGAATATATTTTAAGTACTTGTGTCTATTTCGTCAAACATAAAAGCAGCACATGTATTCTCAGCCCAAAAATATATATTGCAAAAGCAATTAAAAAGGGAGCAAATGAAACTCACCATACTGTATTTTATAGTAAAAATACATATGATGTCATTAAACAAGTGTATGGTTGGTATCGGATTCACGAACCTAAATCAATTATTATATAACAAATAATATTAATACATATAATAATAGTAAACAATTATTATTATTATACCTAATATTTATATATATCCAATTCTTATTAAAGTATTTTAATTAGAATATATATATATATATATATATATATATATATATATATATATATATATATCATTTATTATAAATTTTATATATGTTTAAAATATTATAATGTATCAAAATTAATATTTATTTATGATTATGTGAAAATATATATATTTATACTATATGTAAATTTATATATAACATTGTACATAGTAATATTTTATAAAAATTTATGTAGTGTAATATAGTATATGTAATAAGTATATCTTTACTTATAATAATAATACTTATAATTATAACTTTTATATAAAAAATAATACTTTTAATAATAATAAATACTAATAATAATAGCTATAAAAATAATGATTTTAGTATAAATAATAATACTAATATTTATGTTACTAACTATAATGATGATAGTACTACTAATAGTAATACTAGTACTTAATAATAATATTTTCATTACTAATGATAATATTAATAATAGTGCTCCTAAATAGTAATACTATTAATGATGATAATAATATTAGTAATAACAACGATAATAATAATCATAATTATAATCATGATGATAATAATAAATGATAACTAATACCTATATTAACAATAATAATAATAATAATAATAATAATAATAATAATATTATTATTATTATTAGTTAGTACCTTAGAAGCTTTTCTTAAAAAGAAGGAAATAAACTGCCTGAAGCGGGACTCGAACTCGCGACCACTCGGTTAAACCCAACACATGCCTAACCAATGAACCATTAATTTGTTTTGGTAATACTTGTGTGTCAAATTATTTAATATGTACGAAACCGTTTTATTAACTTATTATTATTATTATTATCTAAATCACCAACTAGATCATGTATCATCTTCTATATTATCGTGAACTCATTGTATCATCATCATCTATCGATTTTCACTGTTATCACCGTCCACACCATCATTCATAATCCTCATTCTTCGTTACTACGTAGAATCAAAACCATACCATCGACTAACTACTTCAAAGGCCTATTGCATTACCAAATTCCCAGTTTAGTGGCCTTCGGCCTGAAATGTCCCGTTCATATTGATTATAAACGTTCCATATTAATTGATTTCGTCGAGAGGTTTTGACTTCTATATGAGACGTTTTTCAAAGACTGCATTCATTTTTAAAACCACCATAACCTTTATTTTATCGATAAAGGTTTAAAAAGCATTACGTAGATTATCAAATAATGATAATCTAAAATATATACCGTTTACACACGACCATTACATAATGGTTTACAATAAGAATATATTACATCAAAAATAAGTTTTTTGAATGCAGTTTTTACATAATATCATACAAGCATGGACTCCAAATCTTGTCCTTATTTTAGTATGCAACAGCAGAAGCTCTTAGTAATCACCTGAGAATAAACATGCTTTAAACGTCAACAAAAATATTGGTGAGTTATAGGTTTAACCTATATATTTATCAATCGAAATAATTGACCACAAGATTTCATATTTCAATATACATCCCATACATAGAGATAAAAAAATCATTCAAATGGTGAACACCTGGTAACTGACATTAACAAGATGCATATAAGAATATCCCCTATCATTCCGGGAAATCCTTCAGACATGATAACAACGAATTCGAAGTACTAAAGCATCCGGTACTTTGGATGGGGTTCGTTAGGCCCAATAGATCTATCTTTAAGATTCGCGTCAATTAGTAGATCGGTTTACTAATTCTTAGGTTACCAAGAAAAAGGGGCATATTCGACTTCGATCATTTACCCATATAATGTAGTTTCAATTACTTGTGTCTATTTCGTAAAACATTTATAAAACTGCATGTATTCTCATCCCAAAATATTAGATTTTTAAAAGTGGGACTATAACTCACTTTCACAGATTTTTACTTCGTCGGGAAGTAAGACTTGGCCACTGGTCGATTCACGAACCTATAACAAATATGTACATATATATCAAAGTATGGTCAAAATATATTTACAACACTTTTAATACATTTTGATGTTTTAAGTTTATTAAGTCAGCTGTCCTCGTTAGTAACCTACAACTAGTTGTCCATAGTTAGATGTACAGAAATAAATCGATATATATTATCTTGAATCAATCCACGACCCAGTGTATACACGTTTCAGGCTAGATCACAACTCAAAGTATATATATTTTTGGAATCAACCTCAACCCTGTATAGCTAACTCCAACATTACTGCATATAGAGTGTCTATGGTTGTTCCAAATAATATATATAGATGGGTCGATATGATATGTCAAAACATTTGCATACTTGTCTATGGTATCCCAAGATTACATAATATATTAGAATACATGTATAATACAATATAAGTTAGCTAGGATATGATTTGTATAGAATTGTTACAATATTTCCCGTAGCTACAACAATCAAAAAATATCCAATCTTGTTTTACCCATAACTTCTTCGTTTTAAATCTGTTTTGAGTGAATCAAATTGCTATGCTTTCATATTGAACTCTATTTTATGAATCTAAACAGAAAAATTATAGATTTATAGTTGGAAATATAAGTTACAAGTTGTTTTTGTAAGAGGTAGTTATTTCAGTCGAAAGAACGACGTCTTGATGACCATTTTGAAAAACATACTTCAACTTTGAGTTTAACCATGATTTTTGGATATAGTTTCATGTTCATAAGAAAAACCATTTTCCCAGAAGAAAAAATTTTAAATCAAAGTTTATCATAGTTTTTAATTAACTAATCCAAAACAGCCCGCGGTGTTACTACGAAGGCGTATATCCGGTTTTACGGTGTTTTTCGTGTTTTCCAGTTTTAAATCATTAAGTTAGCATATCATAAAGATATAGAACTTGAATTTAGTTGATTTTAAAAGTCAAGTTAGAAGGATTAACTTTTGTTTGCGAACAAGTTTAGAATTAACTAAACTATGTTCTAGTGATTACAAGTTTAAACCTTCGAATAAGGTAGTTTTATATATATGAATCGAATGATGTTATGAGCATAATTACTACCTCAGGTTTTGTGGATAAACCTACTGGAAATGAGAAAAATAGATCTAGCTTCAAAGGATCCTTGGATGGCTTTTCTTGAAGCAAAATCATGACACAAAAACAAGTTCAAGTAAGATTTTCACTCGAAATAAGATTGTTAAAGTTATAGAAATTGAATCAAAGTTTGAATATGAGTATTACCTTGTATTAGAAAGATATCTTACTGTAAATAAGAAAGATTTCTTGAGGTTGGATGATCACTTTACAAGATTGGAAGTAAGCTAGCAAACTTGAAAGTATTCTTGATTTTATGAAACTAGAACTTATAGAATTTATGAAGAACACTTAGAACTTGAAGATAGAACTTGAGAGAGATCAATTAGATAAAGAAAATTGAAGAATTAAAGTGTTTGTAGGTGTTTTTGGTCATTGGTATATGGATTAGATATAAAGGATGTGTAATTTGTTTACTTGTAAATAAGTCATGAATGATTACTAATATTTTTGTAATTTTATGAGATATTTCATGCTAGTTGCCAAATGATGGTTCCCACATGTGTTAGGTGACTCACATGGGCTGCTAAGAGCTGATAATTGGAGTGTATATACCAATAGTACATACATCTAAAAGCTGTGTATTGTACGAGTACGAATACGAGTGCATACGAGTAGAATTGTTGATGAAACTGAACGGGGATGTAACTGTAAGCATTTTTGTTAAGTAGAAGTATTTTGAGAAGTGTCTTGAAGTCTTTTAAAAGTGTATGAATACATATTAAAACACTACATGTATATACATTTTAACTGAGTCGTTGAATCATCGTTAGTCGTTACATGTAAATGTTGTTTTGAAACCTTTAGGTTAACGATCTTGTTAAATGTTGTTAGACCATTGTTTATTATATCTAAAGAGATGTTAAATTATTACATTATCATGATATTATGATATATTAATATATCTTAGTATGATATATATACAGTTAAATGTTGTTACAACGATAATCGTTACATATATGTCTCGTTTCGAAATCATTAAGTTAGTAGTCTTGTTTTTACATATGTAGTTCATTGTTAATACACTTAATGACATGTTTACTTATCATTTATCATGATTAAACATAGTGTATCAATATCTTAATATGATTCATATGTATTTAGTAAGACGTTGTTATAACGATAATCGTTATATATATCGTTTCAAGTTTCTTAATTCAATAAACTCAATTTTATGTATATAACTCATTGTTAAAATAACTAATGAGATACTTACTTATCATAATATCATTTTAACTATATATATAATCATATATATGTCATCATATAGTTTTTACCAGTTTTAACGTTCGTGAATCACCGGTCAACTTGGGTGGTCAATTGTCTATATGAAACCTATTTCAATTAATCAAGTCTTAACAAGTTTGATTGCTTAAAATGTTGGAAACACTTAATCATATAAATATCAATTTCATTTAATATATATAAACATGGAAAAGTTCGGGTCACTACAGTACCTACCCGTTAAATAAATTTCGTCCCGAAATTTTAAGCAGTTGGAGGTGTTGACGTATCTTCTGGAAATAAGTGCGGGTATTTCTTTTTCATTTGATCTTCTCGTTCCTAGGTGAACTCAGGTCCTCTACGAGCATTCCATCGAACCTTAACAATTGGTATCTTGTTTTGCTTAAGTCTTTTAACCTCACGATCCATTATTTCGACGGGTTCTTCGATGAATTGAAGTTTTTCGTTGATTTGGATTTCGTCTAACGGAATAGTGAGATCTTCTTTAGCAAAACATTTCTTCAAATTCGAGACGTGAAAAGTGTTATGTACAGCCACGAGTTGTTGACGTAACTCAGTCGGTAAGCTACTGGTCCGACACGATTAATAACCTTGAATGGTCCAATATACCTTGGATTTAATTTCCCTCGTTTACCAAATTGAACAACGCCTTTCCAAGGTGCAACTTTAAGCATGACCATTTCTCCAATTTCAAATTCTATATCTTTTCTTTTAATGTCAGCGTAGCTCTTTTGTCGACTTTGGGCGGTTTTCAACCGTTGTTGAATTTGGATGATCTTCTTGGTAGTTTCTTGTATTATCTCCGGACCCGTAATCTGTCTATCCCCCACTTCACTCCAACAAATTGGAGACCTGCACTTTCTACCATAAAGTGCTTCAAATGGCGCCATCTCAATGCTTGAATGGTAGCTGTTGTTGTAGGAAAATTCTGCTAACAGTAGATGTCGATCCCAACTGTTTCCGAAATCAATAACACATGCTTGTAGTATGTCTTCAAGCGTTTGTATCGTCCTTTCGCTCTGCCCATCAGTTTGTGGATGATAGGCAGTACTCATGTCTAGACGAGTTCCTAATGCTTGCTGTAATGTCTGCCAAAATCTTGAAATAAATCTGCCATCCCTATCAGAGATAATAGAGATTGGTATTCCATGTCTGGAGACGACTTCCTTCAAATACAGTCGTGCTAACTTCTCCATCTTGTCATCTTCTCTTATTGGCAGGAAGTGTGCTGATTTGGTGAGACGATCAAATATTACCCGAATAGTATCAAAACCACTTGCAGTCCTTGGCAATTTAGTGATGAAATCCATGGTAATGTTTTCTCATTTCCATTCCGGGATTTCGGGTTGTTGAAGTAGACCTGATGGTTTCTGATGCTCTGCTTTGACCTTAGAACACGTCAAACATTCTCCTACGTATTTAGCAACATCGGATTTCATACCCGGCCACCAAAAATGTTTCTTGAGATCCTTGTACATCTTCCCCGTTCCAAGATGTATTGAGTATCTAGTTTTATGAGCTTCTCTAAGTACCATTTCTCTCATATCTCCAAATTTTGGTACCCAAATTAATTCAGCCCTATACCGGGTTTCGTCTTCCCGAATATTAAGATGCTTCTCCGATCCTTTGGGTATTTCATCCTTTGAATTTTCCTCTTTTAAAACTCCTTGTTGCGCCTCCTTTATTTGAGTAGTAAGGTTAGAGTGAATCATTATATTCATAGCTTTTACTCGATTAGGTTCTCTGTCCTTTCTGCTCAAGGCGTCTGCTACCACATTTTCCTTCCCCGGGTGGTAACGAATCTCAAAGTCGTAATCATTTAACAATTCAATCCTCCTACGCTGCCTCATATTCAGTTGTTTCTGATTAAATATGTGTTGAAGACTTTTGTGGTCGGTATATATAATACTTTTGTCCCCATATAAGTAGTGCCTCCAAGTCTTTAATGCAAAAACAATTGCGCCTAATTCCAAATCATGCGTCGTATAATTCTGCTCGTGAATCTTCAATTGTCTAGACGCATAAGCAATTATCTTCGTTCGTTGCATTAATACACAACCGAGACCTTGCTTTGAGGCGTCACAATATATCACAAAATCATCATTCCCTTCAGGTAATGACAATATAGGTGCCGTAGTTAACTTTTTTTTCAATAATTGAAACGCTTTCTCTTGTTCATCCTTCCATTCAAATTTCTTCCCTTTATACGTTAATGCAGTCAAGGGTTTTGCTATTTTGGAAAAATCTTGGATGAATCTCCTGTAATAACCAGCCAGTCCTAAAAATTGACGTATGTGTTTTGGAGTTTTCGGGGTTTCCCACTTTTCAACGGTTTCAATCTTTGCTGGATCCACCTGAATACCTTCTTTGTTCACTATATGACCGAGGAATTGAACTTCTTCCAACCAAAATGCACACTTTGAAAACTTAGCGTACAGTTTTTCTTTTCTCAGCAACTCTAGCACCTTTCTTAAATGTTCTTCGTGCTCTTGGTCATTCTTTGAGTAAATAAGTATGTCATCGATGAAAACAATGACAAACTTGTCAAGATATGGCCCACACACTCGGTTCATGAGGTCCATGAACAAATATGGTGTGTTAGTCAATCCAAACGGCATAACCAAAAACTCGTAATGACCGTAACGCGTCCTAAAAGCAGTCTTTGGAATATCATCCTCCTTCACCCGAATTTGATGGTATCCAGAACGTAAATCGATCTTCGAATAAACCGACAAGCCTTGTAGTTGATCAAATAAGTCGTCGGTTCTCGGTAATGGGTAATGGTTCTTGATGGTAAGTTTGTTCAACTCTCGGTAGTCTATACACAACCTGAATGTACCATCTTTCTTCTTGACAAACAGAACAGGAGCTCCCCATGGTGATGTACTTGGTCGAATGAAACCACGCTCTAAAAGTTCCTGTAATTGACTTTGTAATTCTTTCATTTCGCTGGGTGCGAGTCTGTATGGAGCACGAGCTATTGGTGCAGCTCCTGGTACAAGGTCTATTTGAAATTCAACGGATCGATGTGGGGGTAATCCCGGTAATTCTTTCGGAAATACATCGGAAAATTCTTTTGCGACGGGAACATCACTGATGTTCTTTTCTTCAGGTTTAACTTCCCCTATGTGTGCTAGAATGATGTAACAACCTTTTCTTATTAGTTTTTGCGCCTTCAAACTACTAATAAGATTTAACTTCGCGTTGTTCTTTTCTCCGTACACCATTAAAGGTTTTCTTTTTTCACGCATAATGCAAATCACATTTTTGTAACAAACGACCTCTGCTCTTACCTTCTTCAACCAGTCCATGCCAATTATTACATCAAAACTCCCTAACTCGACTGGTATTAAATCAATCTTAAACGTTTCATCACCCAGTTTAATTTCTCTATCCCGACATATATTATCTGCTGAAATTAATTTACCATTTGCTAATTCGAGTAAAAATTTATTATCCAAAGGCGTCAATGGGCAACTTAATTTAGGACAAAAATCTCTACTTATATAGCTTTTATCAGCACCCGAATCAAATAAAACATAAGCAGATTTATCGTCAATAAGAAACGTACCCATAACAAGCTTCGGGTCTTCCTGTGCTTCTGCCGCATTAATATTGAAAACTCTTCCACGGCCCTGCCCATTAGTATTCCCTTGATTCGGGAAATTTCTAATAATGTGGCCCAGTTTTCCACATTTATAACAAACAGCGTTGGTATTACTTGCTCCGACACTATTCGTTTTGGCATTACTTGTTCCGAAATTATTTGTTCCTTTAGTTCTGTTAAACTTTGGTCCGTAGACCTCACACTTTGTCGCGCTATGACCATTTCTTTTACACCTGTTGCAAAATGTCGTGCAAAACCCCTGATGATTTTCTTCACACCTATGACATGGCTATTTTTTGTTTTTGTTGCCGTTGTTGTTATTGAGGTTGTTGTTGGGATTGTTATTGTTGTTGAAACGGTTGTTATAGTTGTTGTTGTTGGGATGGTTGTTGCGATTGTGGTTGTAATTGTTGTTGTTGTTGTTGTACTGGTGACTCTTGTCACTGTTTTCCTCCCACTTCCTCTTGAGTTGTTTTGTGTTGGCTTCTTCGGCCGCCTGCTCTTTAATTCTTCCCTCAATCTGATTTATGAGTTTATGAACCATTCGACTTGCCTTCTGTATAGAAGCGGGCTATGTGAACTCACATCTTCTTGAATCCTTACTGGTAACCCTTTTACAAACGCGTCGATCTTCTCTTCTTCATCTTCGAACGCTCCCGGACACAATAGGCACAACTTTGTGAATCGTTGTTCATATGTGGTAACGTCGAACCATTGTGTTCTTAACTCTCTAAGTTCTGCCTTGAGTTTATTGACTTCGTTTCTAGGACGGTACTGCTCGTTCATCAATTGCTTGAATGCCGACCACGGTAGTGCGTAAGCAGCATTTTGTCCTACCTATTCAAGATAGGTGTTCCACCACGTTAACGCAGTACCTATGAAGGTATGCGTAGCGTACTTAACTTTGTCCTCTTCAGTACACTGACTTATGGCAAACACCAATTCGACTTTCTCGGTCCACCGTTTCAATCTAATTGGTCCTTCAGTTCCATCAAATTCCAAAGGTTTGCAGGCAGTGAATTCTTTGTAGGAGCATCCTACACGATTTCTTGTGGAATTATTTCCACTGCTAGATCCAGAGTTATTGTTATTTTGCATCGCAGCCTGTACTGCGGCTATGTTTGCTGTAAGGAAAACACGGAAGTCTTCCTCGCTCATGTTCAAATTCTGACGAGTCGCCGGTGCCATTTCCTTCAAAATAGCCAACTGAATCGAGTTAATCATATAGAATATTAAGAGTAGTTAATAGTATTTCGTAGCATAATATGAACTCATTTATAAAAGCTTTTTCTTCATATTAGCGTTTTATAAGTTTAAATTCGGGTACTACCTACCCGTTAAGTTCATACTTAGTAGCTAATATATAATTCAACTACTACAATTCCATATGAAAAACTGATTATAATAATATATCACATACAAATATTCTTCAAACTTACAACTTCGCTATATTACATATAACATGAAATATAGTACACTTTGATACAGGACAGTTTTGAAGATAAATCTAGTTAATATGTAAGTTGTTCAGCAAAGGAAATAAAGACACGTAATTCATAAGTCCAGAAACAAGTCATGCATTCTGGTTTTACTAAGACGACTTCCCATCCTTGGTCTTGTGGAAAATAACAGTTATGATCATTGGCTAGGCAACATGTTGTAATGTCATCAAAAGGACGAGGGTTTCGTAATGTCCAACAGCCCCGTAATAATCTAAAAACCTTGTTTCTCACCCCAACTACTGAATCCGTCACTTGTGGGAAGGTTTTATTTAAAAGTTGCAATCCGATGTTCTTTTTCTCACTTTGGTAAGAAGCGAACATCACTAACCCGTAAGCATAACATGCTTCTTTATGTTGCATGTTAGAAGCTCTTTCTAATTCACGAAATCCTATGTTGGGATATGTTGAGTCAAAATAGGTTCTTAACCCGTAGCGTAAAAGTGCATTTGGGTTCCCCGCATTTAACGCTTTAAAGAAAACACGGTGTAACTTACGGTCTCCCCAATGTGATATACCCCACCTATCAATGGAAAGCCTTTTATAAACTAAGGCATTTCTGGAAAGTCTTTCAAATGTTTGATAAGTTAATTTTTCCATAATTAATTGTGCTGAAGAATTCTGACCGACTCTAGACAAGATTTCATCAATCATATCCTCTGGTAGGTCTTCTAATATATTCGGTTGTCTACCCTTAACGTCCATGTTGTGTTTTTATACTGTAAAATAGACAAGGATTAGATTCGTAAAAGATAATTAACAAACAATACAAGCAATTTAAAACATAAAAGTACAAGCACACTATAATACATATAATACACAACATGATTACAACCCTATAATATGAATCACTGGTTTCTTCTTCTTCTTAGGACTTGGTTCGTTTTTCTTTTTTTTAGGGATATATGGCGTTCCTCTAATACGAGCCGTCGTTTTCCACAATGGTTTAGAAAAACCTGGTGGTTTAGAGGTTCCCGAGTTATTGTTACAATTTAGGAAATACGGATGTTGCCGATACATATAAAGTTCATCGGGGTTGGAATCAGGTTTCTCTATTTTTATACCTTTTCCCTTATTATTTTCTTTTACCTTATTAAATTGGGTCGAGGAAATTTCTATAACATCATCGGAATCCTCATCGGTATCCGATTCATCGGAAAATTGGTAATCTTCCCAATATTTTGCTTCCTCGGCGGAAACACCATTGACCATTTTTAACGTTGGTCCGTTGGTTGATGATTTTTTTTATTTAATCGATTTACTATAGGTATCAATATTTCTTCCTCCGGAACCTCTTCTTCTTCCGGTTCCTCCTTTTCTGATTCCTCTTCTTCCGGTTCCTATTCTTCCGGTTCCTCTTCTTCCGGTTCCTCTTCGGGAATTTGTGAATCTTCCCAAATTATATTCGACTCTTCATTATTATTAGGTGAGTCAACGAAATTTGTACTAGTGGTAGACATCTATCACACAATATCAAACACATTAAGAGGTTAATATATCACATAATATTTACATGTTAATAATATATAGTTTCCAACAAAAGTGTTAAGCAATCCTTTTTAAAGAAAACACGGTCGAAGTCCAGACTCACTAATGTATCCTAACAAACTCGATAAGACACACTAATGCAAATTTATGGTTCTCTAAGACCAACGCTCGGATACCAACTGAAATGTCCCGTTCATATTGATTATAAACGTTCCATATTAATTGATTTCGTCGCGAGGTTTTGACCTCTATATGAGACGTTTTTCAAAGACTGCATTCATTTTTAAAACCACCATAACCTTTATTTTATCGATAAAGGTTTAAAAAGCATTACGTAGATTATCAAATAATGATAATCTAAAATATATACCGTTTACACACGACCATTACATAATGGTTTACAATAAGAATATATTACATCAAAAATAAGTTTCTTGAATGTAGTTTTTACATAATATCATACAAGCATGGACTCCAAATCTTGTCCTTATTTTAGTATGCAACAGCAGAAGCTCTTAATAATCACCTGAGAATAAACATGCTTTAAACGTCAACAAAAATATTGGTGAGTTATAGGTTTAACCTATATATTTATCAATCGAAATAATTGACCACAAGATTTCATATTTCAATATACATCCCATACATAGAGATAAAAAAATCATTCAAATGGTAAACACCTGGTAAATGACATTAACAAGATGCATATAAGAATATCCCCTATCATTCCGGGAAATCCTTCGGACATGATAAAAACGAATTCGAAGTACTAAAGCATCCGGTACTTTGGATGGGGTTCGTTAGGCCCAATAGATCTATCTTTAAGATTCGCGTCAATTAGTAGATCGGTTTACTAATTCTTAGGTTACCAAGAAAAAGGGGCATATTCGGCTTCGATCATTCACCCATATAATGTAGTTTCAATTACTTGTGTCTATTTCGTAAAACATTTATAAAACTGCATGTATTCTCATCCCAAAATATTAGATTTTTAAAAGTGGGACTATAACTCACTTTCACAGATTTTTACTTCGTCGGGAAGTAAGACTTGGCAACTGGTCGATTCACGAACCTATAAAAAATATGTACATATATATCAATGTATGTTCAAAATATATTTACAACACTTTTAATACATTTTGATGTTTTAAGTTTATTAAGTGAGCTATCCTCGTTAGTAACCTACAACTAGTTGTCCATAGTTAGATGTACAAAAATAAATCGATATATATTATCTTGAATCAATCCACGACCCAGTGTATATATGTCTCAGGCTAGATCACAACTCAAAGTATATATATTTTTGGAATCAAACTCAACCCTGTATAGCTAACTTCAACATTACTGCATATAGAGTGTCTATGGTTGTTCCAAATAATATATATAGATGGGTCGATATGATATGTCAAAACATTTGCATACGTGTCTATGGTATCCCAAGATTACATAATATATTAGAATACATGTATAATACAATATAAGTTAGTTAGGATATGATTTGTATAGAATTGTTACAATATTTCCCGTAGCTACAACAATCAAAAAATATCCAATCTTGTTTTACCCATAACTTCTTCGTTTTAAATCCGTTTTGAGTGAATCAAATTGCTATGGTTTCATATTGAACTCTATTTTATGAATCTAAATAGAAAAAGTATAGGTTTATAGTCGGAAATATAAGTTACAAGTCGTTTTTGTAAGATGTAGTCATTTTAGTCGAAAGAACGACGTCTTGATGACCATTTTGAAAAACATACTTCCACTTTGAATTTAACCATAATTTTTGGATATAGTTTCATGTTCATAAAAAATTTATTTTCCCAGAAAAACAACTTTTAAATCAAAGTTTATCATAGTTTTTAATTAACTAATTCAAAACAGCCCGCGGTGTTACTACGACGGCGTATATCCGGTTTTACGGTGTTTTTCTTGTTTTCCGGTTTTAAATCATTAAGTTAGCATATCATATAGATATAGAACATGTGTTTAGTTGATTTTAAAAGTCAAGTTAGAAGGATTAGCTTTTGTTTGCGAACAAGTTTAGAATTAACTAAACTATGTTCTAGTGATTACAAGTTTAAACCTTTGAATAAGGTAGTTTTATATATATGAATTGAATGATGTTATGAACATCATTACTACCTCAGGTTTTGTGGATAAACCTACTGGAAATTAAAAAAATAGATCTAGCTTCAAAGGATCCTTGGATGGCTTGAAAGTTCTTGAAGCAAAATCATGACACAAAATTAAGTTCAAGTAAGATTTCTACTCGAAATAAGATTGTTAAAGTTATAGAAATTGAATCAAAGTTTGAATATGAGTATTACTTTGTATTAGAAAGATATCTTACTGTAAATAAGAAAATTTTCTTGAGGTTGGATGATCACTTTACAAGATTGGAAGTAAGCTAGCAAACTTGAAAGTATTCTTGATTTTATGAAACTAGAACTTATAGAATTTATGAAGAACACTTAGAACTTGAAGATAGAACTTGAGAGAGATCAATTAGATTAAGAAAATTGAAGAATGAAAGTGTTTGTAGGTGTTTTTGGTCGTTGGTATATGGATTAGATATAAAGGATGTGTAATTTTGTTTACTTGTAAGTAAGTCATGAATGATTACTAATATTTTTGTAATTTTATAAGATATTGCATGCTAGTTGCCAAATGATGGTTCCCACATGTGTTAGGTGACTCCCATGGGCTGCTAAGATTTGATCATTGGAGTGTATATACCAATATTACATACATCTAAAAGCTGTGTATTGTACGAGTATGAATACGGATGCATACGAGTAAAATTGTTGATGAAACTGAACGAGGATGTAATTGTAAGCATTTTTGTTAAGTAGAAGTATTTTGATAAGTGTCTTGAAGTCTTTCAAAAGTGTTTTAATACATATTAAAACACTACATGTATATACATTTTAACTGAGTCGTTAAATCATCGTTGGTCGTTACATGTAAATGTTGTTTTGAAACCTTTCGGTTAACGATCTTGTTAAATGTTGTTAACCCATTGTTTATTATATCTAAAGAGATGTTAAATTATTACATTATCGTGATATTATGATATATTAATATATCTTAGTATGATATATATACAGTTAAATGTTGTTACAACGATAATCGTTACATATATGTCTCGTTTCGAAATCATTAAGTTAGTAGTCTTGTTTTTACATATGTAGTTCATTGTTAATACACTTAATGACATGTTTACTTATCATTTATTATGATTAAACATAGTGTATCAATATCTTAATATGATTCATATGTATTTAGTAAGACGTTGTTATAACGATAATCGTTATATATATCGTTTCGAGTTTCTTAATTCAATAAACTCAATTTTATGTATATAACTCATTGTTAAAATACCTAATGAGATACTTACTTATTATAATATCATGTTAACTATATATATAATCATATATATGTCATCATATAGTTTTTACAACTTTTAACGTTCGTGAATGACCGGTCAACTTGGGTGGTTAATTGTCTATATGAAACCTATTTCAATTAATCAAGTCTTAACAAGTTTGATTGTTTAACATGTTGGAAACACTTAATCATATAAATATCAATTTCATTTAATATATATAAACATGGAAAAGTTCGGGTCACTACACGGCCCAAGTTGAAACACTAGTCCACGGCCCAACAGAAAATTTAAGTGGATCTCGGCCCATTAAAATAGATTAGAAAGCCCACAAAACTAATACAAGATATCTTCGTCAGATTTAAAATTCTGTATTAGATAAGCAAAACCACATGTGGACCATTCCACTTCCCACTGGTCGGCCATAGTGGAAAAGAAGAAAAAAAAATGAACGTGCAATTTAACATATATCAATACTGTTTTCTTCTTTCCATCATCTACTATGCCCATGTCATCTACTATTATCAATTATCAATTGTTATCGTGACATCATCCTTCTTACCAAAACCTAAAACAGAAAAATGCAGGTGCAGTCGGTTTATTTTGTGCTTTTCGAACATAAACAGAAATTTAACAAGGTTTGTTGTGGTTTTTGATGGCTGACAGATGCAGCCATATGCTGCTGTGATGGCAGTTTACAACAAAATTAGTACGCAGAAACTAGTAGTAGCGTTCTTTGATGGTTTATAGTGGTGGGAAAACTGTTGTAAACAGAAAACAGGAACGGGTACAGCAGTTACAGCAGTAGCAATTAACATTAATGAACCTTCACGAGTGGAAGAAGAGAGAGAAAAACAGAGAGAGAAAGTGATAGTATGCAACAAACAAGCGATGGTGATGGATGGTTGATTGTGTACGAGTTTGTGTTAGTGAATGTGTGTTGTGGGTTTGTATTGATGACCGATGATGGATTGTGGTTCGATGACGGTTATGGTGGTTGATTGTTCTAGGTGGCGGATTGGGGTTGTGATTGTGGTGAGTTGCAGAAGAGAGAGAGAAGTGAGAAGAAGGTGGCGGTATAAGGTGACATAGTGACGGTTCTCGGTTTTAGTGGTGACTTCCGGTGGTGGTGGCGATAATGGTTGATATTTGATTGTGGTTTATTTAATAACTAGCAATAATATAGCAGTAGCAAACAACTAGGTGATCTTCGAATGGTGTTTGGGTTTGTGTTGGTGATGTGCTTCTCTATATGTATATGTATTTGTATATCTAATATATAGATAGATGATAATATATGAACATGGCTAGAGATTGATGGAGAGCGATAGGTAACAGAAATATATTCCTAGACAAATGATAGTGGGTATATGATAATAATACATAAGGTAATATAATACATAAAGTAATATAATAATTAAAATCTAAAACGTGCATAACCTTAGCCACCGGTCTACTATTGTCTTAATTTCCATCACGGACTGTGTATCGTGTGAAACCAGTGGCGGATAAAAGTGTTCAGAAAAATCCCATTTTTTTAAATTAACTATTTTTATTTATTTTGGTCATTATGGTATAAAATTTGATCATTAATTTATTAAATAAAAATTACATCAACTGTCCCTCTCAATTCTGGGTAAAATATGAAAAATGTTAAAATTTAATAACTAGATCCTAAATACACGTTTAGTGAGCCTAAAATTTATAGAACTCAATTTCGGATCACTGTTTATTTTGAAATCATATAAGTTCGAATTAAACTTCTCTAAATAATAATCGAAATGTCTAACGAGTATTACAATCATTTAATATTTATTGTTTAATATACTTTATTTATATATAGTTATGTTTTAAATAATATTTATTATAATATCATATTTTGATTTTATCTTACATAGTGAATTCTAATAATTGAATTATATAAAATTTCAAATTAATATATATATATATATATATATATATATATATATATATATATATATATATATATATATATATATATATATATATATATATATATATATATATATATGTACCTATCTATTTACAAATAGTTGTTCGTGAATCGTCGAGAATGGTCGAAGGTCAATTGAACATATGAAACAATTAAAAATTTTTGAGACTCAACCTAACAGACTTTTCTTATCGTGTCAAAACTATTAAATCGTATCGAGAGTTTAGTTTAAAAATTAGTCAAAATTTTTCGGGTCACTACAGTACCTACCCGTTAAAGAAATTTCGTCCCAAAATTTGATCGAGGTCGTCATGGCTAACGATAAGAATGTTTTCATGACGAATATGAGTTGATAAATAGAGTTTTATTACCATAGAGTAATATGTATAAAACAATTCGATTACTCGAAGAGTACAAGTGAAGCTATCACAAAAGAGTGAAAAGAATAATTGCATGTTCGTCTTAACCAGTGACGTAGTCACGGTTGATTTCCGAAATTCAAGGGATTTAGAGGAAATCTTCGAAATCTAAATAAGATCTGAGTCTTTGGAATTTAAGAAAATTAGGATCTTTTTAATTAAATGTGGTCATCTGTCTTGATTGCAACGTCTGATATTTTCATTATAAATTAAACCCTTCCCTTCCATTATTTTCATCACTCCTATACTTTCTTTCTTAATTCTTACTTCTAAAAGATTGTGAAAATGCTTCATCCAGTTCTAATCCTTGATATTTTCCTAATTATCATTTCTGTCATCCTTCTTTTTAATCTTCCACGTGATACTATTTTTAATTCTACCGTGTCTTTATATTGCTATTCGTATTAATATCCACGGTTTGTAACATCCGTGTTGTTATTGGGCTTTATATTTTCTCTTATTTTTCGGAGCTCTTTGCCTTTTTATTTTCTCCTCGGCCTCTAGTAAAGCGAGTAATGGTCCAAAATTCGTAAGTACGGAGTTTCAAATGAACTTAATGTTCTAAACAAGAAAGAACATAATAGCACGTTTGATTTGTCAAAATACCAGAATCACTGAGGATAGAACAATCAAGAATATATTTTCTTGATATGTTCGGAGGTTGAACAGATTGAACGAGTCGTGTAACATGGCACATGATGACGTTATAGTCTGTGAATCATCATGTTTCATTAGAACTTCCAGCATGACTTACTGTAATATAATCACGTTGGCCAAGTGTCATTATATTATACTAACTCATGCTCAAATTCTTAACACTTCTCCAGAATTCATTCGTAATTATACTTAAATTTTACAGAAGTTTCCAATATAATGGAATACAGGAAGCACGAAGAGGTATATAATTTCGGACAAGAATACTTATGAAAATATCCTCAGAAATATCGAGTATATTTATGATGATATTTTGGAATTTCTAAAAAAAAATTTCCGCAAGATTTTAACATGAGTACGGAGCAAGATATTCGTTGAAGGTTTCATCGGACCCAGAATTACCTGGATTCTTTGAATATATGGTATGGTCCTTGTATTTGGCCTTGGTCTCCTTCATGGTTTGTTCAATCTGTTTTTCAGTACCAAATTTTCTATCGAGCGTTCCTAATGCTCCCTGCTTTATCATCAAACTTTTGGCCGTTTATACCATCTATAATTTTTCTGTTTCCTCTGCATTTAATGTTATGATATCTGAATCATCGGTTATTAATCCGAGGTGGTTTCAAAAGAATTTTGTTTTTAGGTGATTAAATGCTGATGGTAATCGTCAAGATACAAAGGATGTTTAAGATGAAATCAAGTGTCAAACTTGAAGAATTGTTTAGTTTCATATGTTATAATCAGTATTTTAATTCATTTTAATTGTCCAATGTAAGTAGTCCATAGTTGATAGTCCACAGTTAACAGTCCAATAATTCCTATATAGCTTAATATATAATATTCGAATTAATTAATACGTATCATGACCCGTGTACATGTCTCAGACTCGATCACAACTCAAAGTATATATATTATTGTAGAATCAACCTCAACCCTGTATAGCGAACTCGTGCATTACAGCATATAGAGTGTCTATGGTTATTCCAAATAATATATATAGATGCGTCGATATGATATGTCAAAACCTTGTATACGTGTCCCGATATTTAAAGTGCGTAAAATAAATAACAGAAATTAAATGACGATAAATAAAATTGCGAGAATATAAATTGCGATAAATAAATTGCGATAAATAAAATGTAATCAATTAGCTAGGAACAGTTAGCGTGGATTCTTAACAAAATTCTTCTCATAGTTAAATTGTTTGTTTCTAACAAATTTTATTTTGTCCAATATTTTCTTCATTATACCACTTGTTGGATTCTGATAGATCAAAATCCAAATATGAAATTGAATGAAAATGGTTATTCTGCGGTGAACGGATACGTATATCAGTGGTTGTAAATAGGATAGTAAATGACTGTTGAATTAGATTTGAAAGAATGTACAGTGTACTTATTAATGTGAAATCTAAATATTTCTCGGGTATTACCTACTCGTTAAAATATTTTCACCAATAACAGTTTGTACGAAAGAATTTTTAATTGCAATCTTTATGAATATATATATATAATATATATTTTCCTCAGATGTAATCATGGATTTAATGAGTCAATATGATACTAAGCACATTTAATTTACCTTTAGAACGAGAATATATAATCTTTAAGACTTTAGAGATTACATAATCGCCACGTAGAACGAAGATAATTGATGTAGATTGATATGTAGAACAAAGATAAAGTAGATAGAACGATAGGTAGAACGAAGACTATGCTCGCGGTACAGATGGTGATGTCGAGGATGGTGATGTGGATGTTGCTGTCGGTGGTACAAATGCTGTTGGTGCTGAGGCTGGTGATGACGTTGGTGTAATAAGTATAGCTTGTAAATCATGCACCATTCTTATCAGGGTTTCTATCCTACCCTCTAACATTTCTATCCACCCACTCATCTGATTCGATAGATCTTGATTATCAATTCGAAGTTCCCTAACTTCTTCTAATATTCCCCTTCGATTGGTATTCGAAAGTAGGTGTTGAATATTTTCTGATATTGCAGTAATGAGACCTTCGAGGCAGAATATTTTGGCAAGAAGGGTGAAAACAGTGTTGCGCATAGGTTCACCGGTGGGTACATCGTTTTCTCCGATGTTAGGAGGTAAGTTTGGTTCACGGTAGGGTTCGCCCTTCATTTCTCCATCGGGTGAGTAAGTCTTGAACCCACCCCCATCTCCTCCAGAAAGAAAAATAGCTAAATGGTTGAGGCACTTCAGGTTTATTGACTTCAGAGTCTATTTCAATATATATCTCAAAATCGCTTCCGGAACTAATGGAATCCAAACTAGGTGTAGGATCCATCTTTTACGATTAGTTAGAGGATTTTGATATGAAATGATTTTCGGATATCAGATGTTATTCTAATTATATAGAATACCTATATATAGTACAGAAGATCCCATAGATTACGGAGGGAATTAAGGAGACGTGTCAGACAAGGTTTAATGTGATGGGATATGAATTTGTCTGTACACCATCTATGCAATAAATGCAAAAAGACGTGTCGAGACTGAAAATGATAGGTAGATATTTTTCGACAAAGAATGGTAAGCAAAATTCTTGACATGCAGACCAAGTTCAAGTCCAGACTTATTAATGTATCCTAACAACTACCAGGTCGAAGTCCAGACTCATTAATGCATCCTAACAACTACCAGTTAGATACACTAATGCAAGACCTGGTTCGCTAAGACCACCGCTTTGATACCACCTGTGACGACCCGTCCTAATCCACCTGGACGAAGTCATCAACATCTGGTCCCATTGCGAGGTACTGACCTAAAATGCCATGAATGACTCCAAGTAATATCTTTAAAATGAGCAAATGCACAGCGGAAGATTTCATTTATACCTGAGAATAAACATGTTTAAAAGTGTCAACCAAAAGGTTGGTGAGTTCATAGGTTTATCATAACAATCATTTCAATATATTAATAGACCACAAGATTTCCGTTTATAAATATATGTACACTCGCAAGTGTATAAAAGTATTCTATAAGTTGTTGAGTGCTTCGGTAACCATACTTAACAATTAATGTGGCATATTCCCTTTATTATGAAATCTCCCTACACTGTACCAAGTGTAGTAAAAAAAAACGAAGTACTATGCAACCGTTTACGATACTAGAACGACTAGCCCGGTTGGGGTGGTCAAACCCGATAGATCTATCAATTGGATTCGCGCTTACATGTTCTTCCAACATGTAAATATTAGTTACCAAGCTATTAGGAAAGATATGCAAAGTGGTACAACTCAACGTAGAATATATTTTAAGTACTTGTGTCTATTTCGTCAAACATAAAAGCAGCGCATGTATTCTCAGCCCAAAAATATATATTGCAAAAGCAATTAAAAAGGTAGCAAATGAAACTCACCATACTGTATTTTGTAGTAAAAATACATATAACGTCATTAAACAAGTGTAAGGTTAGTCTCGGATTCCCGAACCTAAATCAATTATTATATAACAAATAATATTAATACATATAATAATAGTAAACAATTATTATTATTATACCTAATATTTATATATATCCAATTCTTATTAAAGTATTTTAATTAGAATATATATATATATATATATATATATATATATATATATATATATATATATATATATATCATTTATTATAAATTTTATATATATTTAAATTATTATAATGTATCAAAATTAATATTTATCTATGATTATGTGAAAATATATATATTTATACTATATGTAAATTTATATATAACATTGTAGATAGTAATATTTTATAAAAATTTATGTAGTGTAATATAGTATATGTAATTAGTATAACATTTACTTATAATAATAATACTTATAATTATAACTTTTATATAAAAAAAATGATACTTTTAATAATAATAATAAATACTAATAATAATAGCTATAAAAATAATGATTTTACTATTAATAATAATACTAATATTTATGTTACTAACTATAATGATGATAGTACTACTAATAGTAATACTAGTACTTAATAATAATATTTTCATTACTAATGATAATATTAATAATAGTGCTCCTAAATAGTAATACTATTAATGATGATAATAATATTAGTAATAACAATGATAATAATAATCATAATTATAATTATAATCATGATGATAATAATAAATGATAACTAATACCTATATTAACAATAATAATAATAATAATAATAGTTAGTACCTTAGAAGCTTTTCTTAAAAAGAAGAAAATAAACTGCCTGAAGTGGGACTCGAACTCGCGACCACTCGGTTAAACCCAACACATGCCTAACCAATGAACCATTAATTTGTTTTGGTAATACTTGTGTGTCAAATTATTTAATATGTACGAAACCGTTTTATTAACTTATTATTATTATCTAAATCACCAACTAGATCATGTATCATCTTCCATATTATCGTGAACTCATTGTTATCATCATCATCTATCGATTTTCACTGTTATCAGTGTCCACACCATCATTCATAATCCTCATTCTTCGTTACTACGTAGAATTAAAACCATACCATCGACTAACTACTTCAAAGGCCTATTGCATTACCAAATTCCCAGTTTAGTGGCCTTCGGCCCAAGTTGAAACACTAGTCCACGGCCCAACAGAAAATTTAAGTGGATCTCGGCCCATTAAAATAGATTAGAAAGCCCACAAAACTAATACAAGATATCTTCGTCAGATTTAAAATTCTGTATTAGATAAGAAAAACCACATGTGGACCATTCCACTTCCCACTGGTCGGCCATAGTGGAAAAGAAGAAAAAAATGAACGTGCAATTTAACATATATCAATACTGTTTTCTTCTTTCCATCATCTACTATGCCCACGTCATCTACTATTATCATTTATCAATTGTTATCGTGACATCATCCTTCTTACCAAAACCCAAAACAGAAAAATGCAGGTGCAGTCGGTTTGTTTTGTGCTTTTCGAACAGAAACATAAATTTAACAAGGTTTATTGTGGTGTTTGATGGCTGACAGATGCAGCCATATGCTGCTGTGATGGCAGTTTACAACAGAAGTAGTACGCAGAAACTAGTAGTAGTGTTCTTTGATGGTTTATGGTGGTGGAAAAACTGTTGTAAACAGAAAACAGGAACGGGTACAGCAGCTACAGCAGTAGCAATTAACATTAATGAACCTTCGCGAGTGGAAGAAGAGAGAGAAAAATAGAGAGAGAAAGTGATAGTATGCAACAAACAAGCGATGGTGATGGATGGTTGATTGTGTACGAGTTTGTGTTAGTGAATGTGTGTTGTGGGTTTGTATTGATGACCGATAATGGATTGTGGTTCGATGACGGTTATGGTGGTTGATTGTTCTAGGTGGCGGATTGGGGTTGTGATGGTGGTGAGTTGCAGAAGAGAGAGAGAGAGAGAAGTGAGAAGAAGGTGGCGGTATAAGGTGACATGGTGACTGTTCTCGGTTTTGATGGTGACTTCCGATGGTGGTGGCGATAATGGTTGATATTTGATTGTGGTTTATTCAATAACTAGCAATAATATAGCAGTAGCAAACAACTAGGTGATCTTCGAATGGTGTTTGGGTTTGTGTTGGTGATGTGCTTCTCTATATGGGTATGTATTTGTATATCTAATATATAGATAGATGATAATATATGAACATGGCTAGAGATTGATGGAGAGCGATAGGTAACAGAAATATATTCCTAGACAAATGATAGTGGGTATATGATAATAATACATAAGGTAATATAATACATAAAGTAATATAATAATTAAAATCTAAAACGTGCATAACCTTAGCCGCCGGTCTACTATTGTCTTAATTTCCATCACGGACTGTGTATCGTGCGAAACCAGTGGCGGATAAAAGTGTTCAGAAAAATTCCATATTTTTAAATTAACTATTTTTATTTATTTTGGTCATTATGGTATAAAATTTGATCATTAATTTATTAAATAAAAATTACATCAACTGTCCCTCTCAATTCTGGGTAAAATATGAAAAGTGTTAAAATTTAATAACTAGATCCTAAATACACGTTTAGTGAGCCTAAAATTTATAGAACTCAATTTCGGATCACCATTTATTTTGAAATCATATAAGTTCGAATTAAACTTCTCTAAATAATAATCGAAATGTCCAACGAGTATTACAATCATTTAATATTTATTGTTTAATATACTTTATTTATATATAGTTATGTTTTAAATTATATTTATTATAATATCATATTTTATTTTATCTTACATAGTGAATTCTAATAATTGAATTATATAAAATTTCAAATTAATATATATATATATATATATATATATATATATATATATATATATAAAATTAATTATGTACCTATCTATTTACAAATAGTTGTTCGTGAATCGTCGGGAATGGTCGAAGGTCAATTGAACATATGAAACAATTCAAATTTTTTGAGACTCAACCTAACAGACTTTTCTTATCGTGTCAAAACTATTAAATCGTATTGAGAGTCTGGTTTAAAAATTATTCGAAATTTTCTGGGTCACTACACAAAGTTTGTTAAGTTAATCGCAAGAATTTTAAACTATGTTCATACACTCATTTAAGCTCGACCAAATTCCAACGATTCACGAACCATTAGATGAACGGATATGATTATATATGTATATGTGTATATATTATAACTTAAAAATATTAACAAAGTATTAAGCGTTTAATACTTTACATGAACGTATTTGTTTCAATATGTTTATCGATGAAATTAGAAGATATTATCAAATGATTGATTTATCATATACATTGTAATTTTGATTACAAGTCTCTGTTATGAGGTCCACTATGAATTAAGAAATCTATCCTTTTAACGGTATTCGGAATATTTTGTAAAGTGATTTATAAATAAGAACAAAAGTTTCATTAACAAGAATTAGACAAAAGTTAGTGGAAGACTAAAGAATCAATTGATTTAATGTACGAAAACATTTTTCAATATAATAAAACTAGATTATTAATGTCTTTATTTAAATAATGTGGGTTGGAATATGAGTTGTTAGATATATGAATAACTTGCAACGTATATTAAAACGTGTTTATGTATATTAGATATATATGATTTTAAATTATTTAAGTAAATGATTGTAACACTCGTTTATTGATTCGATTAATATTTGGACATGTCAACTAGTACGTTAAAGTAAATGCTAGTACACAAATGAACTATATCTATTTAAGTTTTAGAACGTAAACGTTATATAGTACAATATTTTCTAATATGTAAACGGTTTTAAATTATACTTTGAAATATAAATATCTTTTGAAAGGCTAAATAATAGATTACTAAATAAAATTTTCTAATATGGATAAGTTATATTTCTAAATAAAAAATATATTTATATTTTACAAAGTAATAGAATATAATATTAATATACTCATAAAACATTTTGATTTAAAATAATATTATTAAATATATTTTAATAAACAACGAGACATTGATTTATAGAAGCAAATGACTAAAACACTCAAATGATTAAGATACATCTTGAGTAATATAGATTACTAATACTCTAAGTCTATATTTTGTTAAGGGTACGAGACACTAAATGGAAAATACTAGTTTTCTCAGCGTGCGAATTAGCGTTCGAGGAATCGAAACCGGGACGAAAGTCGAGTGACAACGTACGAGACATTAGGACTAAATTTACAAATTAACTATATACGTAAATATAATATAATATTTATATAATTATAAAAATTTAATATATATAAATATAATATATAAACGAGTGTCGGCAAGGATAAATGATGGATGGCAGCTGGACAACAAGCTCATGCGATCACATGAGCAATGGCCACTCAACCCATGCGATCGCATGGCTAGGTTTGGGTGGCCAAGTCTTTAAAAGCTCGACGATTCTGGTTCACAGGCACACACATATCACTCTTTCTCTCTTGATAAATATATTTATATTATTATTATTATTATTAAAATTATTATAAATCATATTATTATTATTACTATTAGCATTAATATTAATATTAGTAGTATTTACATAAAATACTACGATGAGGTTCGGCTCGCGTGTTTTCAAAAAAGGGTTTTATGAGCGGGATAAAACTAAGGAAATTATGAGTTATAGCTTTGGAGGTTATGGGTAATGTTTGGGGGTATGCTCGTGAAGTCAATCTAGTGTTTATCATCTTCGTTGCGTCTTCGTACTTTCCTGCAATATTGAATCTCAATATTGATACGTGAGCACTCATAACTTAACTTTTATATATTATTAGTGTATCCCTGACTAGTGCTCGAGTATATAGGATTATGCATGCTAGTACATTTGATATTGTCGTTAGATAGGTTATGTTGAATCCTGAATTAGATACATATGCTACTGAGATATGATATATGTTATGCACGTCGTTGGAAACCTAGCAAAAAATTAAGAACTTTTCATTTAAAACTCGAATGTTTTCGATGAACAGATTAGAAGTTATAGTCAACTGAGTTTTTGTATTATTATTAAAATGATTAATATTACTATCATCATTATTATCGCCATTAATATTATTATTATCTAGTAATTATTATTATTATTATTATTATTATTATTATTATTATTATTATTATTATTATTATTATTATTATTATTATTATTATTATTATTATTATTATTATTATTATTATTATTATTATTATTATTATTATTATTATTATTATTATTAATATTATCATTATTAATATATGTATCATTATTTAAAAATCGTTATTGTTATTATTATTATTATGATTATTATCATCAAAAATTATTATTAATATTATCATCATTATAATTACTAGTATTATTATTAATATTATTATAATACTTATTAGTATCATTATATTTAAAACTAATATTAGTATTATCTAATTATTATGATTGCAATTATTGTCATTATTATGAATGCGATATAAAAGAGGATTAAAAACTATTAAACTAATCGATTAGGAAACAATGAGTATATGTATCATGATGAAATAAAAATATTGTAAGTTGTTGATTTAGATAAAAATATCATTTTCATTATTTTTATCATTATTATTATTAAAAGTATTATTAATATTAAAATTATCATTTTTACAAAAATTATTATTTATAGGAATATCATTGTTATTATAAAATATCATCATTATTATCATTTTAGTATTATTATTATTAATAAAAATTATCATTTTATCATAATATCATTTTTAGTAAATATAAATATTGTTATTATTATTAGTTAAATAATAATAATTATTATTACAAAATAGTACAACTTTTACTTACTATTGTTATTATCGATATTATTTTATCAAATAAATATGTGATACAAAGATATTTTACTACGTGTAATATAATTACATTAATAATACCTATCATATTATTTTTTTGATATTAAGTGAACTTTATAAATTTTATTACTTAAGATATATAAAAGTATATTTTATTATATAAATTTTAATATAAAATGTTATTTATTAATAAAAGAATTATATTATTTACTCTAATAAAATCTGTTAAAAATATTTAAATATATAAAACGACTATATTTAAACTATATAATAATCATGTATAAATTTTGGAAGTCATTTTGGTTAAGATGACTTTTGTTGATTTTTGCATATTAGTCTCGAGCATTAGGATTGTGGTACACCATGACTTGACCTAAATTGTTAGACAAATATTGACCAACATATAAATATATATATAATTAATATAGGTTCGTGAATCCGAGGCCAACCTTGCACTTGTTCAATGCCATCATATGCTTAAATACTACGAAATACAATATTGTGAGTTCATTTGATTCACTTTTACTCTTTACATTTTTGGGACTGAGAATACATGCGCTGTTTTTATAACTGTTTTATTAAATGCTTTTTAGATATATTTTTGAACTGAGAATACATGAACTGTTTTTATAAATGATTGACGAAATAGACACAAGTATTCAAAACTACATTCTATGATAGAAGTATTTGGATTCAGAGGTTCGATTTCTATAAAGATTGTATTATCGACCATCGGTGAGATGATTTTGCATTGCACGACGCATTAGGTACCGCAATGGTTCGATTTAGTAGTTAGTAATGGTGAGATGATTTTGCATTGCACTACGCATTAGCTACCGTTTTAGCTACCCTCGGTGAGATGATTTTGCATTGCACGACACATTAGCTACCGTTGTAAAATTATTTATGGTGAGATGATTTTGCATTGCACAACACATTAGCTACCGTTATTGAAATTATATTGTATTAACTACCACGGTGAGATGATTTTGCATTGCACGACGCATTAGCTACCGTTGGTGAGTTGTTTTGAAAGGTTCTGATTTTCTTCATATGAATGATTTTATAGCAGGAGTAGACCTGCACAGATTGTTTTCTAAATATGAGTATCTTGTGGTCTATTATATAAATGGGAAATGATTGATTGTGATAAACTAATGAACTCACCAACCTTTTGGTTGACACTTTAAAACATGTTTATTCTCAGGTATTAAGGAAATCTTCTGCTGTGCATTAGCTCACTTTAAGGATATTACTTGGAGTCATTCATGGCATATTTCGAAAGACGTTGCATTCGAGTCGTTGAGTTTATCAAGATTATTATTAAGTCAATTATAGTTAGATGTATTATGAAATGGTATGCATGCCATTAACTTTCGATGTAAAGAAAGTTTGTCTTTTAAAAACGAATGCAATGTTTGTAAAATGTATCATATAGAGGTTAAATACCTCGCGATGTAATCAACTATTGTGAATCGTTTATAATGTATATGAACGGGTCCTTTCAGTTGGAACCCCCTTTACAAATGTGGAAGTGCAGGCTGCAGTTAACCCGTTAACTTGGCTGTTAGTGTGATCTTATAACTTGTCTCTAACGGGAAATGATGAAGTGTGCAGCTTCTGATCCTAAAGTCAATTTACCTTAAATGGTAATTTGACCGTTGTTGACTTTTGTGTTATATTCTAACAGAGCCAACTCAGGTGATGTTTAATGTTTAATTCCGGAAAATAGGCTATGTTCGGAGGATGCTTCTTGGCTTGAACGAGCCGTAACTGAAGTGGAAGTTAAGGAGGCTATATGGTCATGTGGTAACGAAAAATCTCCAAGTTCAGATGGCTTTACGTTCTTGTTTATAAAGACATTTTGGGATGATGTTAAGTCTGATTTGGTGTATTCGGTACTCGATGCATTTACTCACCGAAGACTTCCTGTTGGGTCACCATTTTCTCTCATCTCCAGAGTATCTCGTCACGATTATATACTATCTCAAATTCTAGATCTTATTCACCCGCTCATCCGAACCGACAATCATCCCGGTGTAATAAAAGAAGTCAACGAGCTGCGCGCCATGTAGTAGCTTTGGAGAATATGGTGCAAAGCTTACAAGCACCAGCAGCAGCACCGGCAGCAATAGTACCATTACCACCATCAACAACAACATCCACATTCCATACTTCAACATCACAAACTGCCCCACGAACATCAACGCCATACGCACCATAGATACCAAGGAGTACTAACAACAATAACCGATGAAGTATTAATCCATAACTTCATTGGGGGAAATATTCTATGGCGATTATGTAATTTATAAAGTCTTAGAGATTATCTATTCTAGCCCTAACCATAAATCAGATGAATGAACCAAAATGATAGGAGGAGGAATAGAAATCCTGACAAGAATGGTGCGTGATTTACAAGCTAGACTTGTTTTATCAATAGCATCAACAGTGTTAGGTACTATTACGTATGAATACCGTGTATATTGATATGAATGTTGAGAGAATTAGTCAAATATACAATATTGACTAATTCCACAACTCTCTTGAACTTACTTAGGTACTTTGGCTATGTGTGATGGCTCCCATCTAAGGTTGCCTTGTGGGATATATATAGCCCTCATCTATATCCCACCATTACAAGGCTTAGCACACAATCTATGTAATTCTCGGGGTTCTAACAATCTCCCCCTTTGCATTGATTGTGTGCAAAAATTTAGCAACCTTACTAATTACATATAAAAAATCTAAAACTACAAGTCTAGTCTTCGATTCATGTATGTAGCCATTGTTGACGAACTTGAATTTCTTGAATTCTTGGAACTTCAACGGACTTCTTGAGAATCTTCTTTGATTTTGCAAATTGCTGAAGACCTCGTACTTTCCCTTATATCTCCCCCTCAAAATGTGATTAACTCTTAAGCATATTTTGATCTGAGAGGGAAAGGGTATCAGAGCCTACGCAAAGATAATCGGCATTGAATCTTCATGCATAGCTCCCCCTTGACTAATGCAGAAACTTAATCAGGGTATGAGAGTCAGGAATCGTGGTAAGCGTGTGTTCACTCCCCCTGGAAAGAATAACCGGTGCTCCCCCTGGAAGTAAGAACACTTTCTCCTCCTTGATAAGTTACGTCAGTCAAGGTATGATGTTTAACATCTCTTTGAAGACCGGGTCCCATACTGAAGTGTATGGAAACCGTAGTGAAGTCAAGTCATCTTCGGTTGAAATACCATTTGTAGGTATCATCAATTGCATCTATGGATTCTTCACTCCACTTTGTCGGGACATTTGGTTTAGATTTTGAGAATAGTTTCGGTGGAATTGAAGGGAATGAAGTTTTAGCCATAGTCACTGATCTTGGCTTAAGCTTGAGTAACTCTTTAAAAGAGTATTTGGTTGTTGTTGTTGCGAAAACGGGTGTGGTGCCAGCTTTGATTGACACTTGTTTCGGAAATTGAATCTTTGAAGGTTTAGAAACTAGGTCAAGTTTGGTGCGAGGGGTTTTTCTCGGACCTATGGATGACTTCTTGGTTTTGTGTGGAAACCAACCATATTGATCGCGATAACCCGTAATTTCTCCATTCTCCCCTTATGTGGTTTTCAGAAACGGACGATTCACGTTGGTTTCATAACTGGAATAAATCTTTTTGCTTGAGGAAAATGTTGTCTTGGGTTTAGAAACCGTAGGAGGAGTGGATTTTGTCTTGATTACCTTCTTCTCAACAGTTTGAGGAGAATTCGAAATCATCATCGTTGATGCATCTACTACTGATATCTGATCAGTAGTAACTCCCAGTGACACCATAGTGGGTTTCGAAATTGGTGTTGATTTAACATCTAACTCCTTTTGTAACTCAGACATGCGTTTCTCAAAGTCACACATTAATGTTTGATTCTGATTGCGAAGTTAAGTGATGGTCTTTGAATCAAGCTCACGTTCCTTGGAAAGTATTAGTTTTTCAACAACCTGTGAACGAAGATCCTAAATGATATGAGCGTTACTCTCATCTTTTTCTTTGTAAGTCTTTGCTTGGCTCTCTAAGTCACTTTGAAGAGTAATCACTTGCTTTTGAAGCTTTTCAGATTCTGATTTATTATATGCAACTTAAGATTCCAATTTATTGATTTGAGCTTGCACCTTGGAAATCTCTGAAGATGTAGTTTGAACTTCATATTCTCGCATATGTTGAAGTTCTGTTTGAAGTTGTTGAAGAAGTTTGTGTTGTATAAAGATACAATGAGAAGGTTCACTTCTGTTGTGGCATGAACAACTATATTCATAATGTGCAGTCTCTTCAACAGACGATGGTGCTCGTGGAATCATTAACAAATCAATCGACTCAAGATTTGTAGCTTTTGTCGCTTCCACAAATCTGATAAAAGCACATTTTTCGATAGTGTTGTAGTTTCAAGAACATCTCTTGCCTCGATGCTTGAATCTCACAATGAAATCGGGTGTCATCATCACGAAATGTTGAATATTATCAAGTATTATCGCCTTTTCTCCCCCTCAAAATATGATTCCGGTGAATCAAATTTTGTTTTTGAATGTTTAGTTAACTTTCGTTAAGTCCTCGTTAGTTCAGATTCGGTAATAGACCACTCTTGTAAATTCTGATAAACTGACATGGGCTGAAAGTGTCAAATAAGTCCTCAGATTCGAAATAGGACTTCTGTTGCAAAAATTTGAAGCTCTTCAGGGACTTAAACTGTTAAATTCACACAAGTTTAAGTATTGGGCTTATTATATTTGGTAAGTCCACTAAAGTGATTTTGTCATGATTGTTGGGCCTTATTAAATTCGGTAAGCCCACTTAATGATCCAAACAATCAGTCCTCTAATAGCTTATACCGAATCAAATCACCGAGTGTGATGTAACCAAGTATGTAACCAAAAATCAATACCGAGTGTTCAATAGCGAATACCGAATGTGTTCTTCAAAACGTGATGAACACCAAAATTGAATTCGTCAATCTGAGAAATTGGACCTTGAAATCGATTGGAATAACTCCTAAAAGCAGTGATTAACCTTTTAATACAGCAAATTCGATCAAAACAACATCAAAGTTGCTGAATAATCGATGAACAGTAGCGGTTTCTTCAAAATGAACATAAAATCAATTTCGTGATTAACTTGTTTTTATGCCACGAGTCCTTCATCAAAGTTGTATAAAATCATCATACGAAGCTTCGTGAATCATTAATATAACCTTAAAACGTCCAGAAATCTCGAATTGAAAAGTTGACTAAGTAAGAACGAGCGTTGACTTTTAGATCTCGAATTAGTTAATGAATTTCCAGTTGATTTTGTGAATCACGAAGCATATGTGATTGATATTGATGCATAAAATATATTCAATTCGATCTAAAACACTTTGAGGTGATCCATGGACCTTCAAGAGGCCTTAGAAAAGAACTTGAAATCACAACTGATAAATCTGAGTGTGTTTGCTGTTGTAATTGTTGAAGAATCACGATGATGTTGAAGATGAATTAGATTCGGTATGTTGTTTTATGAAGAAGAGATGATCGATGTCTGTAATATTGAGAAAGAAGAGATCGATGATGTACAGTAGGAAGAAGATCGATGTACAGTAATTAGGAGAGAGATAAGATGTGTTGACTGATTCGGTATTCTCCTTTTTTTTATTCTGAAAATTTAATTGTTGTTAAAAGATGTGATTATGTGTGTATGAGAGAGGATATATCTGATCTGGTACAAGTACTGTAGTAAAATATTGAGATTCGGTATTTGTTTTGATGTAAGAGATGAGAGAGAAAAATAAGATTCGGTAAAATTTTGACTTTGAAGATTTAAGGATTTGATTTGAAGATTGGATGAAGATATGAAGATGAGTATGAAGATTCGATATGAAGATATGAAGATACACACGATATTCGTAGGGATCTCCTTCGTTTCATTGAAGGTCCCGCTCTGATACCACGTGTTAGGTCTGATTACGTATGAATACCGTGTATATTGATATGAATGTTGAGAGAATTAGTCAAATATACAATATTGACTAATTCCACAACTCTCTTGAACTCACTTAGGTACTTTGGCTATGTGTGATGGCTCCCATCTAAGGTTGCCTTGTGGGATATATATAGCCCTCATCTATATCCCACCATTACAAGGCTTAGCACACAATCTATACAATTCCCGGGGTTCTAACAAACAGTACCGTTAGCATCACCAACATCATCAGCACTAGCAGCACCTATAACATCACAAGCTCCGACAGTTCAAGAATCACCGTGGACATCATTACAAATCAACAACAAGTATGACATATAAACGAGTTGTGAAGTATTAACTAATTTCCACTGAAGGATTTATATGTATATCTTATATATATAAATTTTTAAACCATAATGAATCTTTCCGTACTAAGCTATTATGTATGAATCTTAACTACTCGGTTAATTCATATTACTAGTAAGCTATGATGTACATCCTTCGTCCTCAACTTAACCATCATTAACTACAATCTCTATCTCAATTCAATAAATTCCAATTCATAATAAATCAAGTGTATTATTCAAATATATGTTTGATTTTACACTTTCATCATTGATGTACTCGAAACTTTTCAAATAACATCATTCGTACCTTGCGAAGTTCACAAGAATTTCACGAAAACCAACATCATGCATCAACAAATAACGAAGTATTGATTCATAATTTCAATATCATTGAAGAAATACTTATGTAATTTCTAAAAGTTTTAGGGATTATTCAATTCTAGTTTCAACCGTAAATCAAATGAGTTTAATTTAATATTAACTCATTAAATCTATGTTACATCTAAAGAAAATATACACATATATATTTTCATAAAAACTGTAATAAAAATTCTTTTGTACAAAATATTAATTGTGAATTTTTTTTAACGGGTAGGTAATACCCGAGAGATATATAAATTCACAATTAATATGATATATTCTTCGAATCTGATTCAGCAATCACCAACTATACTCACTACTTCACAACAATATACATTCTTTCATAAAAATCAAACCAACCATTCTCATCCAAAATTGATTACACATTCTGATTTTGACAAATCAAAATCTAAGTCAAGATTTAACAGAAGACATCACTCTTAAATCCTTACATCTTTCAAAGCTATAATTTGACTTCAAAACTGTGCTAGAACATCATATGTATATTAACGACTTCAATCTGTGTTCAAACACTCCAAAATTCCTGAAAACCCTTCAAATAATGAACAATCGAGATGATGATCCAACCACATGTTACCCACAGTTATGTACTTGAAAAACTCTTGAAACCAAAGTCATAGTTAACACGTATCCGTGCCAGAACCTTTGGCATTTATTAGCTAAAATAACTTTTCAATCTCTTTTCAAAGTAGCCAATTTTGTCACAGCTCCAACAAGTCGACTTCGACTTTTCAGTCGGACTAACCTTATTATAACCTTGATATATACGTTGCCCTTTCGCCATCATTACCGGGGAACCATTTATATTCTACCACATTAGCAGTAAACTTATCAGCAACCGTAATGATCTAGGATTTTTCTGAAAAATTATCAAAACCCCATCATTTACTCATCTGCATCTTGTAACGGGAATTCCCATACGAATCATCGGGAATTAGCAATCAGTATTTTGAAATCTCGCAGCATGTCTACGCCAACAGTTATATGTGTACATATAACATCTATCTCCTGGACTTACATACTTCGAATGTGAAGTTTCTGAAAAACACCCTAAACTGCGAACTAGTTCTCGAAATTTTGAAAAATGCCGATGAAGCAGCAAAAACTGTAAATGACCTTAATAGTAAAAAGTTTGATGATAAAGAATAGTGTGTTGACAAAGCTCAGAAAAAGAGAAGGTTTAGAACTGGAAAACAGATTGAGCCAGTTATGAAGGAGGCTGTGGACAAATCACAAAGACTAAACCGCCTTAAAAGAATCCAAATGATTTAGTATCTGCTGAAGTCATTAACGAATACCTTGCTTCTGACTCTAAACCCTTGCGGACAATATTCTTCATCATCATCTGATATTAGAAATTTTAAGATATCATCGTATCTTTCATTATAAATATCCTCCATATTTCTGAAGATATTTCCATAATTATTGTTATCGAAAATCATTTACCTCTTCACACTATCTGTATTACATCATAAAAGAAACTATTTTTGTTTCTAAATTCTGAAACCTTCAAGTTTAAAATAAGAATGTTTTTGAAGTAGTGTTGGAAACTGAAGCATGAGTTAGTATAATATAATGACACTTGATCAATGTGATTATATTACAGTAAGTCATGCCGAGTTTCTAAATAGAACGTGATGATTCACAGATCATAACGTCATCATGTGCCATGTTACACGACTCTTATATTCTATTTAATCTATAAAAATACCAAGAAAATGTTTTCTTGATGATTCGATCTTTTCCGAGGTATTCTGGTAATTTGACAAATCAAGGTCGTACCATTACAATTTTCTTCTTAGAACATTAACTATGTTCATTCCGAAATTCATATCTGTGAATTCTGGACCATTACAAGCGGTCCTTAATCACAAGAAGAGGAAACGAAAGAATGAAGCTTCGAAATAGAAATAGGAGTATAAATCACAGCAAATAGAAGAGAGCATTAACTGTGGATGACAATGATCATAGGAAACAAAAGCAGGGACCTCGAAATATAAGGGAAGATATAAAACCCAACAACAACGCAGAAACTACAAACCGTATATATCGATACATATAGCAACATAAAGACACGGGAGAACAAAAAATGCTATAAAACCAAGAGTATAGTAGAAGTAAATAGATTCTTCTGGCGGCAAATGAAAAAGAAGAATGACAGATATAAAGGTTAGGAGTATATCAAGAATCAGAATTGGATGGAGCATATTGACGAATGCTTTAAAGTATGTGTTGAGGGAGAAAGAATAGAAGGTGTAAATTATAAGGAAACGAAGGGGGTGGATTTATAGTAAAATATCCGATAGAACAATCAAAACAGATGATCGTATTTAAATCGGATCCTAATTCCCTTGATTACCGAAGAATCAAAACTTATTACGAAGATTTTCTCCAAATCTCTTGAACTTGGAAATCAATCCTATCTACGTCAACAGATATGACGAATCTACACCTACTCATTTCACTCTCTTGTGATAGCTTCACTCGTACTTCTCACAAAATCAAATGGTTTTATCCATATTACTCAATGATGATAAAACTCTATTTATCAACTCATATTTGTCATGAAAACATTCTTATTGTTAGCCATGACAACCTCGATCAAATTTCGGGGACAAAATTTCTTTAACGAGTAGGTACTATGACAACCCAGAAATTTTTAACCAAATTTAATCTTTGATCTTTATATGTTTTCGACACGATAAGCAAAGTTTGTTAAGTTAAATCGCAAGAATTTTAAACTATGTTCATACACTCATTTAACCTCGACCAAATTCCAACAATTCACGAACCATTAGGTGAACGTATATGATTATATATGTATATGTGTATATATTATAACTTGAAAATATTAACAAAGTATTAAGCGTATAATACTTTACATGAACGTATTTGTTTCAATATGTTTATCGATGAAATTAGAAGATATTATCAAATGATTGATTTATCATATACATTGTAATTATGATTACAAGTCTCTGTTATGAGGTCCACTATGAATTAAGAAATCTATCCTTTTAACGGTATTCGGAATATTTTGTAAAGTGATTTATAAATAAGAACAAAAGTGTCATTAACAAGAATTAGACAAAAGTTAGTGGAAGACTAAAGAATCAATTGATTTAATGTACGAAATTTTTTTTCAATATAATAAAACTAGATTATTAATGTCTTTGTTTAAATAATGTGGGTTGGAATATAAGTTGTTAGATATATGAATAACTTGCAACGTATATTAAAACGTGTTTATATATATTAGATATATATGATTTTAAATTAATTAAGTAAACGATTGTAACACTCGTTTATTGATTCGATTAATATTTGGACATGTCAACTAGTACGTTAAAGTAAACGCTAGTACACAAATGAACTATATCTATTTAAGTTTTAGAACGTAAACGTTATATAGTACAATATTTTCTAATATGTAAACGGTTTTAAATTATACTTTGAAATATAAATATCTTTTGAAAGACTAAATAATAGATTACTAAATAAAAATTTCTAATATGGATAAGTTACATTTCTAAATAAAAAATATATTTATATTTTACAAAGTAATAGAATATAATATTAATTTACTCATAAAACGTTTTGATTTAAAATAATATTATTAAATATATTTTAATAAACAACGAGACATTGATTTATAGAAGCAAATGACCAAAACACTCAAATGATTAAGATACATCTTGAATAATATAGTTTACTAATACTCTAAGTCTATATTTAGTTAAGGGTACGAGACACTAAATGGAAAGTACTAGTTTTCTCAGCGTGCGAATTAGCGTTCGAGGAACCGGAACCGGGATGAAAGTCGAGTGACAATGTACGAGACATTGGGACTAAATTTACAAATTAACTATATACGTAAATATAATATAATATTTATATAATTATAAAAATTTAATATATATATAAATATAATATATAAACGAGTGTCGGCAAGGATAAATGGTGGATGGCAGCTGGACAACAAGCTCATGCGATCACACGAGCAATGGCCACTCAACCCATGCGATCGCATGGCTAGGTTTGCGTGGCCAAGTCTTTTAAAGCTCGACGATTCTGGTTCACAGGCACACACATATCACTCTTTCTCTCTTGATTTATATTATTATTATTATTAAAATTATTATAAATCATATTATTATTATTATTATTATTATTACTATTAGTATTAATATTAATATTAGTAGTATTTACATAAAATACTACGACAAGGTTCTGCTCGCGTGTTTTCAAAAAGGGTTTTATGAGCGGGATAGAGCTAAGGAAATTATGAGTTATAGCTTTGGAGGTTATGGGTAATGTTCGGGGGTATGCTCGTGAAGTCAATCTAGTATTTATCATCTCCGATGCAACTTCGTACTTTCCTGCAATATTGAATCTCAATACTGATACGTGAGCACTCATAACTTAACTTTTATATATCATTAGTGTATCACTGACTAGTGCTCGAGTATATAGGATTATGCATGCTTGTACGTTTGATATTGTCGTTAGATAGGTTATGTTGAATCCATAATTAGATACATATGCTACTGAGATAGGATATATGATATGTATGTCGTTGGAAAGCTAGCGAAAAATTAAGAACTTTTCATTTAGAACTCGAATGGTTTCGATGAACAGATTCGAAGTTATAGTCAACTGAGTTTTTGTATTATTGTTAAAATGATTAATATTACTATCGTCATTATTATCGCCATTAATATTATTATTATCTAGTAATTATTATTATTATTATTATTATTATTATTATTATTATTATTATTATTATTATTAATATTATCATTATTAATACATGTATCATTATTTAAAAATCGTTATTGTTATTATTATTATTATTATTATTATTATGATTATTATCATCAAAAATTATTATTAATATTATCATCATTATAATTACTAGTATTATTATTAATATTATTATAATACTTATTAGTATCATTATCTTTAAAACTAATATTAGTATTATCTAATTATTATGATTGCAATTATTGTCATTATTATGAATGCGATATAAAAGAGGATTAAAAACTATTAAACTAATCGATTAGGAAACAATGAGTATATGTATCATGATGAAATAAAAATATTGTAAGTTATTGATTTAGATAAAAATATCGTTTTCATTATTTTTATCATTATTATTATTAAAAGTATTATTAATATTAAAACTATCATTTTTGCAAAAAGTATTATTTATAGGAATATCATTGTTAATATAAAATATCATCATTATTATCATTTTAGTATTATTATTATTAATAAAAATTATCATTTTATCATAATATCAGTTTTAGTAAATATAAATATTGTTATTATTATTAGTAGAATAATAATAATTATTATTACAAAATAGTACAACTTTTATTTACTATTGTTATTATCGATATTATTTTATCAAATAAATATGTGATACAAAGATATTTTACTACGTGTAATATAATTACATTAATAATACATATCATATTATTTTTATGATATTAAGTGAACATTATAAATTTTATTACTTAAGATATATAAAAGTATATTTTATTATATAAATTTTAATATAAAATGTTATTTATTAATAAATGAATTATATTATTTACTCTAATAAAATCTGTTAAAAATATTTAAATATATAAAACGACTATATTTAAACTATATAATAATCATGTGTAAATTTTGGAAGTCATTTTGGTTAAGATGACTTTTGTTGATTTTTGCATATTAGTCTCGAGCATTAGGATTGTGGTACACCATGACTTGACCTAAATTGTTTGACAAATATTGATCAACATATAAATATATATATATAATTAATATAGGTTCGTGAATCCGAGGCCAACCTTGCACTTGTTCAATGCCATCATATGCTTAAATACTACGAAATACAATATTGTGAGTCATTTGATTCCCTTTTACTCTTTACATTTTTGGGACTGAGAATACATGCGCTGTTTTTATAACTGTTTTATTAAATGCTTTTGAGATATATTTTTGAACTGAGAATACATGAACTGTTTTTATAAATGATTGACGGAATAGACACAAGTATTCAAAACTACATTCTATGATAGAAGTATTTGGATTCAGAGGTTCGATTTCTATAAAGATTGTATTATCGACCATCGGTTAGATGATTTTGCATTGCACGACGCATTAGCTACCAAAATGGTTCGATTTAGTAGTTAGTAACGGCGAGATGATTTTGCATTGCACTACGCATTAGCTACCGTTTTAGCTACCCTCTGTGAGATGATTTTGCATTGCACGACGCATTAGCTACCATTGTAAAATTATTTACAGTGAGATGATTTTGCATTGCACGACGCATTATCTACCGTTATTGAAATTATATTGTATTAACTACCACGGTGAGATGATTTTGCATTGCACGACGCATTAGCTACCGTTGGTGAGTTGTTTTGAAAGGTTCCGGTGTTCTTCATATGAATGATTTTATAGCACGAGTAGACCTGCACAGATTGTTTTCTAAATATGAGTATCTTGTGGTCTATTATATAAATGGGAAATGATTGATTATGATAAACTAATGAACTCACCAACCTTTTGGTTGATACTTTAAAGCATGTTTATTCTCAGGTATTAAGGAAATCTTCCGCTGTGCATTAGCTCATTTTAAGGATATTACTTGGAGTCATTCATGGCATATTTCGAAAGATGTTGCATTCGAGTCATTGAGTTCATCAAGATTATTATTAAGTCAATTATAGTTGGATGTATTATGAAATGGTATGCATGCCGTCAACTTTCGATGTAAAGAAAGTTTGTCTTTTAAAAACGAATGCAATGTTTGTAAAATGTATCATATAGAGGTCAAATACCTCGCGATGTAATCAACTATTGTGAATCGTTTATAATGTATATGAACGGGTCCTTTCATTTGGAACCCCCTTTACAAATGTGGAAGTGCAGGCTGCAGTTAACCCGTTAACTTGGCTGTTAGTGTGATCTTGTGACTTGTCTCTAACGGGAAATGATGAAGTGTGCAGCTTCTGATCCTAAAGTCAAATTACCTTAAATGGTAATTTGATCGTTTTTGACTTTTGTGCTTTATTCTAACAGAGCCAACTCAGGTGATGTTTAATGTTTAATTCCGGAAAATAGGCTATGTTCGGAGGATGCTTCTTGGCTTGAACGAGCCATAACTGAAGTGGAAGTTAAGGAGGCTGTATGGTCATGTGGTAACGAAAAATCTCCAGGTCCAGATGGCTTTACGTTCTTGTTTATAAAGACATTTTGGGATGATGTTAAGTCTGATTTGGTGTATTCGGTACTCGATGCATTTACTCACCGAAGACTTCCTGTTGGGTCAGCTTCCGCTTTCATTACTCTAGTTCCAAAGGAAGTCAGCTTCCGCTTTCATTACTCTAGTTCCAAAGGTTGATAACCCCACTTTGCTTAAAGACTTTCGGCCTGTTTCTCTTATTGGTGTTTTTTACAAAATTGTTGCAAAGTTTCTTGCTAATAGGCTTTTGAAAGTAATTAATAAGTTGATTAGCTTGGAAAAATCTGCTTTCATTGAGGGTCGACAAATCCTTGATGGTCCTTTATTTCTTAGTGAAGTAATGGATTGGTACAAATTAAAAAAGAAAAGGCTTATGTTGTTGAAGGTTGATTTTGAAAAGGCTTATGATTCGGTGAGTTGGAAGTATCTTGATAATATGTTGTTCAAATTTGGCTTTGGTAATTTATGGAGATCTTGGATTCTTATGTGTTTGAAGTCGGCTAGAACTTCGATTTTGATTAATGGGAGTCCGATGAAAGAGTTTGGTCTTAAAAGTGGCTTACGTCAAGGTGATCCATTAAGCCCTTTCTTAATCATCATTGTTATGGAGGGTATACATATGGATATTAAAAAGGCGGTAGAAGAGAATTACATAAAAGGTGCATGTATTGGTGCGACGAATTATAAAGTTTCTCATTTATTTTATGCAGATGATGCTTTAATAATTTTGGAATGAAATGAAGAATCTATGTGCAACATCATGCGTGTCCTTAATATATTTTATATCGCTTCTGGTTTGAGAATTAATGTCACTAAATCAAATGTGTATGGGATCGGTGCTTCTTTGGCGGAGGTGAATTTAATTGCAGATCAAGTTGGTTGTAGTCGAAGTACTCTTCCTTTTAAGTACCTTGGATTACCAGTGGGTGCAAATATGAACTTGATTTCGAATTGGTCTCCATTAATCAAAAAATTCAAGAAAAGATTATCGACTTGGAAATCGAATATGATTTCTGTAGGAGGAAGGGTTACTTTAATTCAATCGGTCCTTGGGAGTTTAGGTATTTATTACCTTTCGTTATTCAAATGCCCGGAATCAGTTTTAAAAAATTAGAAAACATACGTTGTGCATTTTTTTGCGGTTCACAAGATGGAAATAAGAAGGTTGCTTGGATAAAATGCAATAATTTTATGGCTTCTTTTGAGAAAGGAGGCCTTGGTATTGGAAGTCTCAAAGGATTTAATGTCGTCTTTTACTCAAATGGGTATGGAAGTTTAGTTTTAACTCGCAAGGTGTATGGGTGGATGTTATCCGAGCAATTCATGGGAATAATGGGGGCATGGACGGTTCAGTGTCTCGGTATACGGGTGCATGGTCTAATATGGTGAAGTTGTATATGGTGGCACAAGAAAAATGTTGGATTCCTCATAACCCCATTAGACTCAAAGTTGGTAATGGTCATAATATTCAATTTTGGAATGATGTTTGGATTGGTAATGATCCATTATGTTTTCGATTTAATCGTTTATTTCATTTAGATGTTGATCCAAATTGTAGTGTGATGGATAAAAGGGAGAATGACGAATGGAAATAGTTATGGAAAAGGGAACAATTGGGTAGTCGAAACTATGTGCTATTAACTGAGATGCTTGAACTAATCAATTGCTTCTCAAATCAGGAGGACTCTAAAGTATGGACTATTAACTCTAATGGTATATTTTCTGTATCAAATACTAGAAAGGAAGTTGACAAAAATCTACTATCTACATTACATGTTAGTACGACATGGTGTAAATGTATACCTAAGAAGGTGAACATTTATTTGGCGTTTGACGATTGATCGACTTCCTACTCGCTTTAATCTGTTTAAACGTGGTATGAAATTGGATACATATGTATGCCCGACTTGTGACTGCATAGTTGAAGATGTAGAACATACCTTCTTTTCATGCCCATTAGCTAGAGATATATGGAGAAGAGTAAGACTGTGGTTGGATGTTGATTTCACATATTTTAACTCGTGGAATGGTTGGTTGTGTTGGTTCAAAAATTGGGTTGCTTCGGCTCAGTTTAAAAATCGTGTATATGCTATTGTGGCATCATTGGTGTGGGTTCTGTGGAGATATAGAAATGGTGTGATCTTTTCGGCGACTCTGACGAAGAATGAAGAGTTATTTGATTCTATTAGAAGCTTTTCTTTCGCTTGGATTTCTAGTTGGAGTAAAGATAATATTACTTGGGCTAATTGGCTTATTAAACCTTTGTAATTGTTTGCTTTGCTACTTAATAAAATCTTGCCGTTCAAAAAAATAAAATAAAATAAGTACAACTTAATAATCTTATACAGTGAGTATATAAAATGATTTTACCTAATGATTGCACCATTAGGAGTTATCAGACATGAAATTTTCTTAATTGTATTAATATAATGAGAAAAAGAGTAGAATTCAAAATAGAAGCAAAAATCTTCATGAAAGAAAGTATACATCATATACATACATGTCAAATGGATACTTAATTACAGTTTTCGGGTTCTATATATACTTGTTTTCCAGCACACAAAAAAAAAAAAATCATGGTTGATGAGATGGACCCACTTCAGTTTTTGATCCAATTCCAACTTGCAACCATGAAGATGAACTCCCACTGATCATGATATTACTAATTTCTTTTAATTCACTCAATTTTGCCAATTTCAATTTACTATGAGCTTCATCATCTTCAATTGTCCCTTCTTTTTCTTGATTGATTATCCTGTTCTTATGATCATGATCTTCTAGTTGTTGATCACCTCTTTTGTTTCCATCTATAACAACATTATTCTCATGATCAACATTCCATGAACGCAAATTAATCTCGGTTGAAACCTCGAAACTCAAAGGGTATTTGTGATGAGGTTGATCTGGTGCTGAGAGATTAAGATCGAGCGCTTTCGATTTATTTGGTAACGCTAATGCTTGATGATGAAGTTGCTCTATATGTTGATGGAGGTTAAATTTTGCTATAGTAGAAGTATGATCAGACATGTTAGAAGTAAGCCAATGACACCTTTTGTGTCCACCAAGTGCTTGTCCCGACGCAAAAATCCTATTACAAATCGAGCATTTGTGTACTTTTGATTTTCGTCGTGCTGCTCCAACTAATGGTGGTGGTGCAGTGCTGGGTCCTTGCTTGAATTGGTAACTCGAGATTGGTTTTGGAAATGGGAAAGATTCGTCGTGCGTTATAACATCTTCGTCCCCATTATTATCATCGAGTTGATCATTTCGTGCTGCAAAACAACCTTTTACTTTTTTATGACTTGCTCTATGACCACCTAATGCTTGATGTGAATTGAATACCTTTTTGCATGCTTTACATTCAAACATGCCTTTAGGGGTTCTAGCAACACTTTTTAAATTATCTAAAGGTGGTGGTGGTCTAGTAAAAGGTGTTAGAAATGTTGTGCTAAAAATAGGGTGTCTTGGTTGCTCGGTCGTAATAGGGGAGGCGTACAATGAATCTTCTATATCGGTTTCTATAGGATCAACACGCGCGTTTGATAAATCCATTAAGCATTTTGCTAGGACTAAATCTTCATCTTCACTTGATGGACAATTTGAGTTAAAGTTACTAACTTTAGCCCGAAATGATCTTTTTCTTTTCAACCATCCGCTAGCGCAAGTTCCAGCATTATAATCTATTTCTAAACCTTGATTTTCATCATCGTAACGATCGTCCTCATCAGCCTCGGACATTGGTGAAAAAGAAACTGGCGATTCACCATCGTCCGAGCCGCATTTCTTATGTTCAAGAAAAGATTTCCATGATAAGAATTCTTTGCCGCAATTCTCACAAACTCGACAACTTTTTAATCGATTAGGGTTCGTTCTTAATGCATACATTCTCTTGGTACCTTGTTTATCTTCCCAATCACTTTCGGGATCTTCATAATCGAGATTCCCGGTATCATCACCAATACCATGAGCTCTCATATGGCCACCTAATGCCCTTCCACACATGTAACCCTTTTTACATACTCGACAAAAATGTTTAAAATTTGTGTGTTGATCATCAACACTACTACTAGCCATAAATATATATAAAAAGGGTTAGAAGAGAGGAAGGGAAGGGCGAAAAATGTGGGGAAAACATGTAAAAACATGAAAACAAAAGAGAAAATAAAAGGGTGAATGAAGTGAACAAAAGAATTTTGGGTGGTGTTATGTTCTTGTAGTTGAAGGTATTGTAAAGTTGAATGGTGAAAACATGTATGGTCCTGGTTTTTAGTTAGAGCAATGGTTTGTGGTTTGATGGGGGAGAAAATAGAGTGCAAGTTAATGTGTGTGACAAGTGGAAGGAGGATAAAATTATTTGGTGACTTTTTCTACAATCCTTTTTTATAGTGTTAGTGGTACAAGTTTTCCTAATACATTTCCAAGAAGATTTCACATTCACTAGATTACAATATCCATTTACTAAAAGAATCCATGCATATTTCCATTTTGGTCTATTTGTTTTTTGCAATTATGTAATTATCTTATAATAATCTATTTTAAGTAATGTATTATCGTTGCTCTAGTCATAACCTTTATACTAATAACACACAATTTTAAAAATCTCATTAATTACATATTTTTATTAATCAAATTTCATTTTTATACATTAAAATTTTTCATTAGTTATAAAAATAAACACTTAAAATGAGACGATGAATTTAAATTTGTTGATGAATAATAGTCTCAAAAAGTCTAACGCATTATTTGTAAAGTATTTACAAGTGAAGTGTCACTAGGGTGCCATATTTGAAGATGATTGAAGATTATGGGCCGGGGCGGAGCCGGAATTTGACAATAGGGGATTAACTCAACAATTAAAAGAGATAAATCAATTAAAACTAAAGAAGACCAACTTTATATGTATAATCTATTTTATTTGTTTAATACATATATAGATAACTTTACGAAACTTTAGTAACTATTAAAAGTAAAAAAAATGCTACCATAAAATTTGTAGTATGAAAATTGATATGGCCCATTTAAAAATTGATAACTAAATTTATACGATATGTTTGAGTTAATATTACTCTGTACTTAGGTTTGGAAGGTAGGTAACACAAATAATTGGATTAGAATGTTAGATGAATAATTGCCGGAGACTTTGTTAAAATAAATAAATGTGAGCTATTAATATTTCATTAGAATCGGGACTATTGGGGGGCGACTGAACACCCATCTGTCCCCTCCTTTCTCCGCTACTGATTGTGGGATTTAAACTTCCAAAAGTCTATCATCCAATAAAAACTATTGTTTTGAATTTAACTTAATTCTAGACATCAATATATCCCTGTGATCATGTGCCTTCAATTCAAAGCCAAGACACCTAATAAGGCAACCTTTGTCGGTTGGTTCTATTTATCTTTGCATACAAATTTTATCATTATAGCTTAATTACATCATGATTACACTAATGGGTATAATATACTTCTTAATATTTATTGGATGATAATATCTCCAATATTAAGTTCAGAAAAACTTACTGTACTTTATACGTGTATATGTATTTGTAAAGTACATGTACAAATGTACCACACCATCTTATATTATCTCAAATTATATTCTCCTATAATAAATTAAAAAAAATTGATATATAAAAGGGGTAATATATGGGTCAAGTTTAGGGATAGACATTTTTTTTTTTCTTTTTCATTTTGAAGTATATATTCTATTCTATTCTATTAAAATAAAGGGTGATTCCTAAACAACGGACATTTGCTTAACATAAGTAGCCCATGTTAAAAAACTATAGCATACAGTAGACCCAATAAAATCGGCCCATCTTATCATATACTATATGAACAAATAGCCCAGTTTATTGTACATCACATATTTGACATCTCTCTTTACGTTTTTGTTCCAAGTTCACATATTTAATGGAGTTTCTAAATTCTAATGGGTGTAGAAGTTGCATCCAATTCCCAAAATTGAATTTAATCGATTTTCTAATACATGATTAGAATTACTATTCTTTATTATCATAATTCCATAGTACTGTATCAATTTAAAAAATATTTGGTGAAAGAACGGAAGTTAGTTTATGTAACTATTCAAAAGAATATGAGTCTCGTGAATCAAATCCAATGAATGATTGTAACTCTGTATTACTTACTACTCCCTAATTTAATTTACATATTCAGATATATAGATATAGACCGACATATATAGGATAGCAAAAATTAGGGAGTGAAGAAGGAGAGATCTAGATGACATCATATATATCAACGATGACATCATATATATCAACGATGACATCATATATAGTGAGAGAAGAAAACAATAGAAAAACATGGAAAAAGTATTTCTCATCTCTTTTTAGTACGGGAGGCCCAAAGGAGAACGTTGATCAACACGAGGTAATCCATAATCAAAACAACTGTTTCCATACGAGTATCAACCAGGAGGAAGTCAGATCGGCTCTACGAAAGTTGGGGCAAAACAAAGCAGTAGGACCCGATCAAATTCCCATAGAGGCATGGCGGTGCCTCGGTGGTGATGGGGTTAGATGGCTGACAAAATTTTTAAACACAACCTTTAGAAGCACAAAGATGCCAATGGAATGGAGACTCGGCGAGGTTATTTCCATTTACAAGAACAAATGGGATGCACATATATGCAATAACTATAGAGGTATAAAGTTACTCGGTCATACAATGAAGCTTTGGGAGAAAGTGATTGAGACTATACTTAGACATGAGACAAAGGTTTCAGAGAACCAGTTCAGTTTCATGCCAGGACGCTCGTTGATGGAGGCGATTCACGTTATTAGAAGTCTTATGGAGAAGTATAGGAAAAAACAAAGAGCTTACATATGGCATTCTTAGACTTGAAAAAAGCTTATGACAACGTCTCGCTTGAGTTTATTTGGAAGACCTTAATGTAAGGGGTGTCCCAAGTAGATATATAAGAACGATTAGAGATATGTACGAGGGGGCAAAGACTCGTGTACAAACGACGATGGGAAACACATAGTTTTTACCTATAGAAGTAGGTTTACATCAGGGATCTGCCCTTAGTCCATATCTTTTCGCTTTGATCCTGGATGAGTTGTCCCAAAAGATACAGGAAAGCACCTCATGGTGCTTAATTTTCGCCGATGATATTGTATTAGTTTCAGAGTCCCAAGACGAGCTAAACAGGATATCAGAGCAATGGAGAATCACTTTAAAACAAAATGGCCTACGGATTAGCAGATATAAATCGGAGTACCTTATATGTGATTTTGAGACGATCGAAGAAGAACACGACGATGTAATGAATATTTGAATTGGGGACCACATCTTGCCACCACAAGATTCCTTTAGTTATTTAGGCTCGATGCTCCGTAAATCGAGAAGGATATATGAGGACGTGACTCATCGTATAAGAGTAAGATGGTTGAAGTGGAGAGCAACGAAAGGGGTTTTGTGCGATAAGAAAGTACCCATGAAAGGGAAATTCTTCAAGGCGACAATCAGTCAGCCATATTGTATGAGTATAAGTGTCGGCCAATGACGAACGCCCAAGTGAAGAGGATGGAGGTAGCATAAATGAGGATACTTAGGTGGACGTGTGGTAAGACCATGCTAGATATGATACCAAATGGATTTTTTAGAGAGAAGTTAGAAGTTAAGAGCATCACCAACTGTAACAACCCAACCCAATATCCAACCGAACAGTAACCAATTTTTTTTTTATACAGCATAGGTGCGCGGCGCGCAACACCTTAGGGTGCGCGGCGCGCAGAAGCCCCATCAGCTTTTGTCCGGTTTTATCATTTTTCAAATAAAGATCTCCCACTTCCCGACATATTTAGACGAAACGCTTTTCACAACATGTTATAATATGAAAAACTCACACGATTCGATAATAAAATAAGTTTTATAAAACGGGGCCCACATCGACCCGAATTACGAGTTTCGTACAAAACATGAGTTTCGACCACATTAGTTTAAATTCCAAACGACACTATGAGCATGGTGTTTGGGGGTTAAACTACCCAAATCTCGGTCAAACTCCAAAAGCTATCACATCAAAAGCGTCCCCTATCAAACAAAGCGGGATCTCTAATCCAAACGAACACCCTTACCCTTGTCCACGCCGGAGCCTATAAAAAGGTAAACAACGAGAGGATAAGCTAAAGCTTAGTGAATGCAATAATTATACACATACATATATAATATACCTACTTGCAATCACTTACACACATACCTCATACATGCTAGCAATACAATTAGCATACCATCTCAAGTACGAAGCTAATAATCTCCAAAACCGCAACTAGCATAATCAATAACATATAATCGACATAATACCATATGCTACAATACAATACACAACCATGGTTAACCATTCACGCGTCATGGTGCTACCGGCTCTTTGGTTCACACCATACACATCGGTTATGATGCTACCGGCTCTTTGGTTCACATCACAACCCGAGTCATACTCGCGCTAAAGTGCTACCGGCTCTTTGGTTCACACTCTAACAACTCGTGCCGTAGTGCTACCGGCTCTTTGGTTCACACTACAACACACGTACTATGACGCTACCGGCTCTTTGGTTCACATCATAGCACAATCGTACATACTATGGTACTACCGGCTCTTTGGTTCATACCATAGCATAAAAATAAATACATTATATACATACGCATATAAACATTCCACTCACCTTGTATCCAAAACGAAGGTTGTAGTAACCCGAACTTTTCCATGTTTATATATATTAAATGAAGTTGATATTTACATGATTAAATGTTTCCAACATGTTAAGCAATCAAACTTTATAAGACTTGATTAATTGAAATAGGTTTCATGTAGACAATTGACCTCCCAAGTTGACCGGCGATTCATGAACGTTAAAACTTGTAAAAACTATATGATGATATATATATGGATATGTATATAGCTAACATGATATTATGAAAAGTAAGTATCTCACTAGGTATATTAACAATGAGTTATATACATAAAATGAGACTAGTAAATTATGAAACTCGAAACGATATATATAACGATTATCGTTATAGCAACGCCTTACTAAATACATATGTATCATATTATGATATATTCATTGTTGGTGATTTGTGTCACCAATATGATTTAAGTGTAATGGGATTAATTTGTTAACTAAAATAACCTTGATAAATATCGAACAAGTTTGGGAAATTGTGGAGTGCACACTTGTTTGAAATTATCTTGATTATGACGGGGGTTCAGGGGCAGTGCCCCTAATAGCGGGGTCCAAGGGGTGGAAACCCCTGGCGGGGTCCAAGGGGCAGAGCCGCTGGCTGGGATCGAGCTGCCAGGTCAGCTCGAAAATTTTTTGTTTGGGTTAATATCGCTTTATTAAAAATGTGTTAAAATTTGATTTAAAGCTTTCAACAACATTAAATGAGATCGTTAACTTAAAGCTTTCAAAAACAACACTTACATGTAACGACTAACGATGACTTAACGACTCAGTTAAAATGAATATACATGTAGTGTATTAAGATGTATTAGTACACTTTTGAAAGACTTCAAGACACGGGTAATTCTACTTAGCAAAAATGGTTACAATTACATTTCCATTCATTTTCATTAACAATTCTACTCGTAGTCATTCAGTATTCGTAACCGTATTATACACAGCTTCTAGACGTACTTACTATGAGTATATACCAATAGGAACTAGCATGGGATTCCACTCTTGATTATGTCATGCATGACTAATCAAATTTAACTTCTACCATGAACTAGTCAACTAACTAGAACTCCTTTTAACCCCACTCACCACTCATCATTCACCACTCATCAATCAATCCATTTCACTTCCAATTCTCTTACTAATTCTCTCTCAACACCTACACACACTTATGAACGAATTTTTCCATTAAACTAATCATCATCTTTATCAAAAATTTCTTCAAGAATCAAGCTATAATCATCATAGGAAGAACACTTCAAGAACACTTCAAAAATCCTTTCAAGTTTACTAGTTTACTTTCAAGCTTTCTAATCTATTCCAAGTAATCATCTAAGATCAAGAAACCTTTGTTATTTATAATAGGTTATCTTTCTTATTCAAGGTAATATTCATATTCAAACTTTGATTCAATTTCTATAACTATAAACTATCATAATTCGAGTAAAAATCTTACTTGAACTTGTTTTTGTGTCATGATCCTAATTCAAGAACTTTCAAGCCATCCAAGATCCTTTGAAGCTAGATAATTTCTTGTCACTTCCAGTAGGTTTATCTACTAAACTTGAGGTAGTAATGATTTTCATAACATCATTCGATTCATATATATATAACTATCTTATTCGAAGATTTAAACTTGTAATCACTAGAACATAGTTTAGTATATTCTAAACTTATTTGCAAACAAAAGTTAATCCTTCTAAATTGACTTTTAAAATCAACTAGACACATGTTATATATCTATATGATATGCTAACTTAATGATTTAAAACTTGGAAACACGAAGAACACCGCAAAACCTGATATACGCCGTCGTAGTAAAATCGGGGGTTGTTTTGGTTTGGATAATTAAAAACTATGATAAACTTTGATTTAAAAGCTATTCTTCTGGGAAAATGATTTTTCTTATGAACATGAAACTATATTCAAAAATTATGGTTAAAATCAAAGTGAAAGTATGTTTTTTCCAAAATGGTCATCTAGACGTCGTTCTTTCGACTGAAATGACTACCTTTATAAAAATGACTTGTAACCTGTATTTCCGACTATAAACTTATACTTTTTCTGTTTAGATTCATAAACTTAAGTTCAATATGAAACCATAGCAACTTGAATCACTCAAAACGGATTTAAAACGAAGAAGTTATGGTTAAACAAGATTGGATAATTTTGCTTGTTGTAGCTACGTGAAATTTGTAACAAATTTATACAAATCATAACTTAACTAACTTAAATTGTATTATATATGTATTCTAACATATATTATGTAATCTTGGGATACCATAGACACGAATACAATGTTTTGACATATCATATCGACCCATATATATATATATATATATATATTTCGGAACAACCATAGACACTCTATATGCAGTAATGTTGGAGTTAGCTATACAAGGTTGAGGTTGATTCTAAAATATTATATATACTTTGAGTTGTGATATAGCCTGAGAATTGTATACACGAGGTCTTGGATTTATTCGAGATAATATATATTGCTGTATTTTTGTACATCTAACTGCGGACAACTAGTTGTAGGTTACTAACGATGACTGCTGACTTAACAACCTCAAATCATTAAAACGTAATAAAAAATGTTGTGATTATATTTTGATCATACTTTGATACATATGTACATATTTGTTATAGGTTCGTGAATCGACCAGTGGCCAAGTCTTATTTTCGGCAAAGTAAAAATCTGTGAAAGTGAGTTATAGTCCCACTTTTAAATCTAATATTTTTGGGATGAGAATACATGCAGTTTTGTAAATGTTTTATAAAATAGACACAAGTACTTGAAATTACATTCTATGTTGGATTATGAATACCGAATATCACCCTTTTAGCTTGGTAGCCTAAGAATTAGGGAACAGACACCCTAATTGACGCGAATCCTAAAGGTAGATCTACGGGCACTAACTCCCCCCATACTGGAAAATGGTATGCTTTAGTACTTCGAGTTATTAATACAGATGGATTTCTGTTTTGGGGATATTCTATATGCATTTTGTTAATGTCGGTTACAAGGTGTTCAACATATGAATGATTTTATGCAGATTGTATGTTATTGAAAGATGAAATCTTGTGGTATATTATTATGATTTGATATATATATATATATATATATATATATATATATATATATATATATATATATATATATAGGTTAAACCTATAAGTCACCAACACTTTTGTTGACGTTTAAAGCATGTTTATTCTCAGGTGATTATTAAGAGCTTCCGCTGTTGCATGCTAATTTATGGACAAGAGTTGGAGTCAGCATGCTTGTATAATAATGTTTAAAAACTGCATTCGAAGATTTAAATTGATGTGTAATATTATTGTAAACCATTATGTAATAATCGTGTGAAAACGCTATATTTTAGATTATCATTATTTGATAATCGTCGTAATATTTTTAAACCTTTATTGATAAAATAAAGGTTATGGTTTGTTTAAAAATCGAATGCAGTATTTGAAAAACGTCTCATATAGAGGTCAAAACCTCACGAAGTCAATTAATATGGAACGTTTATAATTGATATGAACGGGACATTTTAGTTGGTATCCGAGCGTTCGTCTTAGAGAACCAGAATTTTACATTAGTGTGTCTTACTGAGTTGTTAGGATGCATTAGTGAGTCTGGACTTAGACCGTGTTTTCTTCAAAAACGATTGCTTAACACTTTTTGTTGGAAACTATATATTATTAACATGTAAATATTATGTGATATATTAATCTCTTAACATGTTTGATATTGTGTGATAGATGTCTACCTCTAGTACAAATCTCATCGACTCACCTAATAATAATGAAGAGTCGAATATATTTTGGGAAGATTCACAAAATCCCGAGGAGGAACCGGAAGAGGAGGGACAGGAAGAGGAGGAACCGGAAGAGGAGGAACCGGAAGAAGAAGAGGTTTCGAAGGAAGAAATATTAATACCTACAGTTAAACGATTAAATAAAAGAAAATCCTCAACCAACGGACCAAAGTTAATAATGGTCAATGGTGTTTCCGCCGAGGAAACAAAATATTGGGAAAATTACCAATTTTCTGATGAATCGGATCCCGACGAGGATTCCGATGATGTTATAGAAATTACCTCGACCCAATTTGAAAAATCAAAAGAAAACAATAAGGGAAAAGGTATCAAAATAGAGAAACCTGATTACAACCCCGATGAACTTTATATATATCGTAAACACTCGTACTTCTTAAATTTTAACAATAACCCGGGAACCTCTAAGCCACCAGGTTTTTCTAAACCATTTGTGAAAATGACGGCTCGTATTAGGGGAGCACCATATATCCATAGGAAATTAGAGAAACGAACCAAGTCCGAAGAAGAAGAAACGAGTGAGTTGGATTAAAGAGTTGTAATCATGTTGTGTAATATATGTAATATAGTGTGCTTGTGCTTTTATGATAAATATAAAAATTGCTTGTATTGTTTGTTAAGTATTTTTTATGAATCTAACCCTCGTCTATTTTTACAGTATAAAAACACAAAATGAATGTTAAGGATAGACAACCAAAAATTTTAGAAGACCTACCTGGGGACATGATTGATGAAATCTTGTCTAGAATCGGTCAGAATTCGTTGGCACAATTGTTTACGGCAAAATTAGTTTGTAGAACATTTGAAGAATGTTCCAGGAATGCCTTAGTTAATAAAAGGCTTTCCTTTGATAGATGGGGTATATCACATTGGGGAGATCATAAGTTGCGCCGTGTTTTCATTAAAGCATTAAATACGGGAAACCCAGAAGCAATTTTACGCTACGGGTTGAGAACCTATTTTGACTCTACCTATCCCAACATAGGAATTCGTGCTTTAGAAAGAGCTTCTAACATGCAACATAAAGAAGCATGTTATGCTTACGGATTAGTGATGTTCGCTTCTCACCAAAGTGAGAAAAAGAACATCGGATTACAACTATTAAATAAAACATTCCCACAAGTGACAGACTCAGTAATTGGGGTGAGAAACAAGGTTTTTAGATTGTTACGAGGCTGTTGGGCATTACGTAACCTTCGTCCTTTTGACGACATTACAACATGTTGTCTAGCCAACGGTCATAACGGTTACTTTCCACAAGACCAAGGATGGGAAGTAGTCTTAGTAAAACCAGAATGCATGACTTGTTTCTGGACTTATGAATTACGTGTTTTTATTGCCTTTGCTGAACGACTTACGTATTAACTAGGATTGTTGTCATAACTGTTTTGTATCAAAATTATTGTGTGCTATATTTTATGCTATACGTAAAATAGCGGTATTGTAAATTTGTAAAATATTGTATAAAAGTTTGAACGTGAAATTTATTGTAATCAGTTTTTCATATAGAATTGTAGTAGTTAAATTGTATGTTAGCTACTAAGTATGAACTTAACGGGTAGGTACTACCCGAATTAAAACTTATAAAACGCTAATATAAAGAAAAAAGCTTTTATAAATAAGTTCATATTATGCTACGAAATACTATTGACTACTCTTAATATTCTATATGATTAACTTAATTCTTTTGGCTATTTTTGAAGGAAATGGCACCGACTACTCGTCAGAACTTGAACATGAGAGAGGAAGACTTCCGTGTTTTCCTTGCTACGAACATAGCCGCCGTGCAGGCCACAATGCAAAATAACAACAATAACTCTGGTTCTAGCAGTAGAACTAATTCCACAAGAAATCGTGTAGGATGCTCTTACAAAGAATTCACTGCCTGCAAACCTTTAGAATTTGATGGAACCGAGGGTCCAATCGGATTGAAACGGTGGACCGAGAAAGTTGAATCGGTGTTTGCCATAAGTAAATGTACTGAAGAAGACAAAGTAAAGTACGCTACATATACCTTCACAGGTACTGCGTTAACATGGTGGAACACCTACCTCGAGCAGGTGAGACAAGATGTTGCTTACGCACTACCGTGGTCAGCATTCAAGCATTTGATGAACGAGCAGTACCGTCCCAGAAACGAGGTCAATAAGCTCAAGGTAGAGCTTAGAGGGTTACAAACACAAGGATTTGATATTACCACGTACGAATGACGATTCACAGAGTTGTGCCTATTGTGTCCGGGAGCGTTTGAAGATGAAGAAGAGAAAATCGACGCATTTGTAAAAGGGTTACCAGAAAGGATTCAAGAAGATGTGAGTTCACACGAGCCCGCTTCCATACAAAAGGCAAGTCGAATGGCTCAAAAACTCATAAATCAGATTGAGGGAAGAATTAAAGAGCAGGTTTCATGACCCGTCCTAATCCAACTGGACGAATACATTACATTTGGTTACATCGCGAGGTACTTGACCTCTATATGATACATTTTACAAACATTGCATTCGTTTTTAAAAGACAACCTTTCATTGCATCGAAAGTTGACAGGCATGCATACCACTTCATAATGTATCCAACTATAAACGACTTAATAATATTCTTGATTAACTCAACGACTCGAATGCAACGTCTTTTGAAATATGTCATGAATGACTTCAAGTAATATCTCTAAAATGAGCAAATGCACAGCGAAAGATTTCTTTCATACCTGAGAATAAACATGTTTTCAAGTGTCAACCAAAAGGTTGGTGAGTTCATTAGTTTATCATAAACATTCATTTTCATCATTTTAATATACCACAAGATTTTCATTTCCATTTCTCATAAATATACGTCCCATGCATAGAGACAAAAATCATTCATATGGATTGAACACCTGGTAACCGACATTAACAAGATGCATATAAGAATATCCCCATCATTCCGGGACATCCATTGGACATGATATAAAAACTCGAAGTACTAAAGCATCCGCTACAACGGATGGGGTTTGTTGGGCCCAATAGATCTATCTTTAGGATTCGCGTCAATTAGTAGACTGGTTTACTAATTCTTAGGTTACCAAGCAAAAGGGGCATATTCGGCTTCGATCATTCAACCATATAATGTATTTTCAATTACTTGTGTCTATTTCGTAAAACATTTAAAAAAGCAGCGCATGTATTCGCAGTCCCAAAAATATATATTGCAAAAGCATTTAAAAAGGGAGCAAATGAAACTCACAATACTGTATTTTGTAGTAAAAATACATATGACGATATTGAACAACTGAACAATGTAGGGTTGGCCTCGGATTCACGAACCTATATCGTTTGTACATATATTAATACACATAATCGTAATCGAATAAGTTTATATATATATATATATATATATATATATATATATATATATATATATATATATATATATATATATATATATATATATATATATTATTTACTAATTATATCATTTTGATATTAATAATATATATACGTCTCATATATTCATTTTGTATATAACACTGGAAATTTTGTTATGTTATAGGTTTTAAATATATTTTTATATGAACATAAATACCATTTGTTTATTAAAAATAGTATTTATAGTAATACTAAAATAATATTTGTAATGATAAAATAATAATAATGATAATACTTAATATTAATAATAATGTTTATGATTCCATTAATGATGTTAATAATGATAATAATAATAATAATAATAATTTTTTTAGTAAAAATGATAAATAAGAAATAATGTTTTTAATAATAGTTATAATGATCTTCAATAACAATACTGTTATTAACATTTATAATAATAATGATTGTATTAATACTTATGTCAAAAATAGTAATACTTATATTGATATTAATTCTGTTATTAATAATCATAGATTAATACTAATGCTATTATTTATGAAAATTATATTATTTTCATACTAATAATGATAATTACAATCGTAATAATGATAATAATATTTTTACTTAGTAATAAAATGATAAAATTTTATTTTGAAATGATAATAATATTAGTATTATTAATAATAATAACAATTGATAAATTCTTATACTAATAATAATAACAATAATAATACTTATAATTCAATTACTTATAACAATAATAATCCTAACATTAACAATAATAATCATACTAATGGCAATAATAATAATAATAATAATAATAATAATAATAATAATAATAACAATAATGATAATAATAATAATAATAATAATAATAATAATAATAATAATAATAATAATAATAATAATAATAATAATAATAATAATAGAAATAATAATAAAATTAAATTGTACCTTTGTTGCATTAAAAAGAATTAAACTGCCCGAGACGAGACTCGAACCCGAGAGCTCTCGATAACACAAATCACCCCACACCACTCCACTACCTGTTACCTTTTTGTTTTAAATCGATAACTTAAATTTATTTAACTATTGTATCTGTTTCCTACTTCTTCTTCCCAATTTCCAATCGACCAGGGACAATCTCGATCCAAGCAACTAATATTCATTTAACTTAGGTTTATGATCTACACCGAACACAGTTACTGGTTGATTGAGTTAGTTAAAGCGAAGAAAAAAATATAAACATCGCTGTAACATTCGCTGTAAATGGAGTATGAACTCATAATCGGTTTTTAAATTATAGATTGTTTAAGCTAAAATTTTTAACATGAAAAAGGTTCTAATCTCTTATTAGAAACTTCCTACATCTTCAATTGAACTTGAAACGTCCAATTTAATTCGAATTTCTCATTGATCAAAACTTTTGACTTTTGAAAATAGAAACTTTGACTCCAAAATTTGTAATCGATATGAAGAATTGGGTTTTGAGATTTTGCATACAGTTTAAACGAAAATTTACTAACATAACTGCATTTACACAATTTGAAATTTATATCGAAATCGACCCTTTTGAATTTTTGAAACACGAACAGAGCAGGCCATGGTTCTTCCTATTTTTCTTTTAAAATTTTTGATAATTTGAAGCTGTTACTAGTATATGTGATTGGTAATTGATAATATGGAGTTGATTACCTCATTTGCAACAGGAATCGATCACGTTTTATAATAATTAAAGATTTACAAGGATTTGTTTCTTCAGGTACGAATAATAAAAAAAAAATAAAGTGGATATGGACCTTCAACTGCTTTTGTTTGATTGAGGAAATTCGTTTTTGATTGATAATAGATTCAGACAGGAGGGAATCACTCAGGTCACTAGACATATTCGTACAATTATTTAACCTTTTAATTAATAATTAATAAGTATTATAAATAATAATAATAATAATAATAATAATAATAATAATAATAATAATAATAATAATAATAATAATAATAATAATATTATTATTATTATTATTATTATTATTGATAATATTATTAATATTATTAATAATAATAAAAATACTAATAATAATAATTAATCGAAATAATAATAATAAAAATATTAATGATAACAAGATCAAAATAATACTAGTAATCATTAGTATAATAACAATAATGGTAATCATAATATTTAAATAAAAGTGATAATAAAAATAAAGATTTTTAATGATATTGGTTTAAATAAAAACAAAAATCTTAAAAATCATAAATTTTACCACTATATATAATAATACTGATATTAATAATGATAACAATAATATTAGTATTTAAATGTATCTAATTTTATATATACGTATATATTATGTACATAATATTATTAATATTACTGATATTAATATTAATAATAATGAAAGTAAAAACATTAATATATCAACTATAGTTTCACTTGTAATTTAATAAAACAATATTATATTTTACTAATTATGTAATATTTAATAGTTATATAATATAATATTTATATCTCTTGCATATAAATATATTCCATTATACATATCGTAATAATTATTTATAGAATCATATATATTTGTATACAGCTTCATTTTAAATTACAAGTTACTTATTTTGTATCTTATTTTACATTCATTTTTAATTCTTATGTTTAAAATATATTTTATCATTATCAAATATCATATATACCTACACTTACGTGTATATATATATATATATATATATATATATATATATATATATATATATATATATATATATACATATACCTATTTATTAACAACATTATTATCTTGAAAATTATTTTACATACTTAATTCTAATGTTACAGTTATATTTTATTATTTCCAATTATTATATATACTTTCGTTATATTATATTATATGTATACATTTATTTACACAAATAAACTAACCGATATAAGTTTCTATTTCAAATTAATATATATATATATATATATATATATATATATATATATATATATATATATATATATATATATATATATATATATATATTTACAGATATGGGTTCGTGAATCGTCGGAAATAGTCGAAGGTCAATTGAATATATGAACATCATTCTAAAATTTTCTAGACTCAACATTACATACTTTGCTTATCGTATCGAAATCATATAGAGATTAAGTTTAAATTTAGTTGGAAATTCCCGGGTCGTCACAGTACCTACCCGTTAAAGAAATTTCGTCCCGAAATTTGAGTGAGGTGGTCATGGCTAACAATAAAAATATTTTCATGATGAATATGAGTTGATGAATAAAGTTTTATCATCATTGAGTAATGTGGATAAAACAATTTGATTATTCGAAGAGTACGAATGAAGCTATCACAAAAGAATGAAATGAGTAAATGCAGATTCGCCTTAACCAGTGACGTAGTCATGGTTGATTTCTGAAAATCAAGGAATTTAAAGAAAATCTTCGAAATCTATAAGATTTGATTCTTCAGCGAATAAGGAAATTAAGATCTCTATAATTAAATACGGTAATCTGCCTCGATTACTCTGTCTGATATTTCCATTATAAATTAAGATCTTTTGTTCCATTATTCTCACCATTCCTATACTTTCTTTCTTAGTTCTTACATCCAAAAGATTGTGAAAATGCTTAATCCCGTTCTAATCCTTGATATTTTTCTAATTATCATTTCTGTCATCCTTCTTTTCAATCTTCTTCTAGAAGAATCCGTTTACTTCTACTATTACCTTGAGATGATACTATTCTTAATTATACCGTGTCTTTATATTTCTATTCGTATTAATATCCACGATTTGTAATCTCCGTGTTGTTATTGGGCTTTATATTTTCTCTTATATTTTGGAGCTCTTTTGCCTTTTTATTCTCTTCTCGACCTCTAGTAAAGCGAATAATGATCCAGAATTCGTAAGTATGGATTTTCGAATGAACTTAATGTTCTAAGCGAGAAAGAATGTAATAGCACGATTTGATTTGTCAAATTACCAGAATCACTGAGAATAGAACTATCGAAAATATATTTTCTTGATATGTTCAGAAGTTAATCAGAATGAAAGAGTTATGTAACATGACACATGATGACATTATAATCTGTGAATCATCATGTTTCATTTAGAAACTCAGCATGACTTACTGTAATATAATCACGTTGATCAAGCATCATTATATTATTCTAACTCATGCTTCAGTTCCCAACACTACTTCAAAATCATTCATTATTCAAATTCGAATTTTTCAGAATTTTAGAAACTAAAACAGTTTATTTTATGACATAACACAGATAGAGCGGAGAGATAATTAATATCAGATAAGAATATTTATGAAGATATCTTCAGAAATATTGAGGATATTAATAAAGAAAGATACGATGATATCTTAGAATTTCTAATATAGATGGATGATGAAGAAGATTTATCCGTAAAGGTGTAGAATCAGGAGTAAGATATTCGTTAATGACTTCAGCAGATACTAAATCATTTGGATTCTTTGAAGGCAGGTTTAGTCTTTGTGATTTGTCCATAGCCTCCTTCATGGTTTGCTCAATTCATTTTTCAGTACTAAATTTTCTTTTGAGCTTTTCCAACGTATCCTTCTTTATCATCAAGCTTTTGACTGTTGAGGCCGTTTATAATTTTTGCTGCTTCATCAGCACTTGCCAAAATTCAGGGAACTGATTCGTAAACTGTGTGCTTTTCAGAAATTCAGAAATTCAGATTGAAAGATCATAATTCTAAGAGATAGATGTTATATGTTGATGTAGACATGCTGCGAGATTTCAAAATACTGATTGCTAATTTCCGGTAGTTGGTATGGAAATTCTCGTTACAAGATGCAGATGAGTATATGATAAGGTTTCAATGAATATAATGATGTTTCGGAAAAATCAAAGATCAATGAAGTTGTTGGTAAGTTTATTGCTAATGTGATGGAATATAAGTGGTTCTCCTGTAACGTTGATGAACGGCAAACTTATATATCAAGGTTATAATAGAGTTTATTCGAACGAAAGGTCGATGTTGATTTGCTGGAGCTGTGACAAAATTGGCTAATTTGGAAAGGAATTGCAAAGTTATTTTTGGTAATACTAACGCCAAAGGAGTTAGCACAGATACGTGTTAAACGTTTACTCAGGTTCCGAGAGTTTTTCAGGTGCATAACTATATGCATAAATCTTTCCTTCCGTAGATGAAGTGCGGTTGGTTCATCCTCTCGATTGAGGTGTTTTCAAGAATTATGAAAGGTTTGAATGTAGATTGTAATCGTCGAGATACAAACGAGGTTTAAGATGAAATCAAGTGGCAAACTTGAAGAATTGTTTAGTTTCATATGTTATAATCAATATTTTAATTCATTTTAATTGTCCAATGTTATTAGTCCGCAGTCGATAGTCCACAGTTGACAGTCCAATAATTCATATATAGTTGAATATATAATATTCGAATTAATTAATACGTATCGTGACCCGTGTACATGTCTCAAACTCGATCACAACTCAAAGTATATATATTATTGTAGAATTAACCTCAATCCTGTATAGCTAACTCGAACATTACTGCATATAGAGTGTCTATGGTTATTCCAAATAATATATATAGATGCGTCGATATGATATGTCAAAACCTTGTATACGTGTCCCGATATTTAAAATGCGTAATTTAACAGTATTTAAATGACGATAAATAAAGTGCGTAAAATAAAAAACAGAAATTAAATGACGATAAATAATATTGCGAGAATTAAAATTGCGATAATTAAAATGCGATAAATAAATTGTGATAAATAAATTGTAATAAGGATGTAACAGTTAGCTAGGAACAGTTAGCTAGAAATAGTTAGCGTGGATTCTTAACAAAATTTTTCATGATTAATTTGTTTATTTCTAACGAATTTTATTTTGTCTAATGTTTTCTTCATTATACCACTTGTTGGATTCTGATAGATCAAAATTCAAATATGAAATTGAATAAAAATGGTTATTCTGCGGTGAACGGATACGTATATCTGTGGATGTAAGTAGGATAGTAAATGATTGTTGAATTAGATTCGAAGAATATACAGTTTAACTTATTAATGTGAAATCTAAATATTCCTCTGGTATTACCTACCTGTTAAAATATTTTCACCATTAACAGTTTGTACAAAAGAATTTTTAATTACAATCTTTATGAAAACATATATACATATATATTTTCTTCAGATGTAATCATGGATTTAATGAGTTAATATGATATTAAACTCATTTGATTTACCTTTAGAACAAGAATATATAATCTCTAAAACACTAGAGATTACATAATCATCATGTCGAACAAAGATCAAGGATGTAGAACGATACGTAGAACGAAGATCATATTTGAGGTACAGAATGAGATGTTGAGGCATGTGATGTTGAAACTTGAGTTATTGGTGATACTGGTGTTGATGCTGGTGATACTGTTGGTGCCGGTGATGTTGCTGAAGCTGGTACATTTTGCACCGTATTTTTCCAAGGCTACAACTCGGGCGCGAAGCTCGTTGACTTATTACTCCGGGATGATTGTCGATAAGAACGAGCGAATGAATAAGGTTTAGAATTTTAGATAGAATATAATCGTGACGAGATATTCTGAAAATGAGAGAGAAAATGGTATTACGAACAGGTTCGCCGGTATGTGCTTCAAGTTCATCGTCAAGAGGGAAATTTGGTTGATGGAAAGTATCGCCTTCTTCTCGTCTCCATTGATTGAGTCGACTACGAACTCAGCCCCAATTCATCCAGAATTGATGATGGCTGATTGGTTGATTCATTCTGGTAACGCTGTTTCCGGAGCTTAGGTGAACATCCATGTCAGAATAGTTGTCGGAATAACTATCAGAATAGCTATCGGAATCTGAGGACTCGAACTGGTTGAGGGGTTCATCTCGTACGATCAGATGAAGGATTTTCGATAAGAAATAGATTATAGGATGTAGATTAGTATCCTGCAATACATAATTTACATATGCATATATAATACTAAAATCCCATAAGTTACAGAGGAATCTACGGAAGCTGTCAGGCAAAGTCTACAGTAATAGATACGCTAAAATATGAATTATCAGATACGCTAAGATATGAATTTTGTCTATACACTATTCATGCAGTCAATGCAGTAAAACGTGTCTAGACTAAAAATGATAAGCAGGAAATTTTCTAAGGATGATAAGCAGGTAATTTTCGACACAAAATGATAAGCAAAACTTTTGACATGTAGACACAGTCGAAGTCCAGACTCACTAATGCATCTAAACAACTATCAGTTAGACACACTAATGCAAGACCTGGTTTGCTAAGACCACCGCTCTGATACCAACTTTCATGACCCATCCTAATCCATCTGGACGAATACATTACATTTGGTTACATCGCGAGGTACTTGACCTCTATATGATACATTTTACAAACATTGCATTCGTTTTTAAAATACAACCTTTCATTTCATCGAAAGTTGACAGGCATGCATACCACTTCATAATGTATCCAACTATAAACGACTTAATAATATTCTTGATGAACTCAATGACTCGAATGCAACGTCTTTTGAAATATGTCATGAATGACTCCAAGTAATATCTCTAAAATGAGCAAATGCACAGCGGAAGATTTCTTTCATACCTGAGAATAACATGCTTTCAAGTGTCAACCAAAAGGTTGGTGAGTTCATTAGTTTATCATAAACATCCATTTCCATCATTTTAATAGACCACAAGATTTTCATTTCCATTTCTCATAAATATACGTCACATGCATAGAGACAAAAATCATTCATATGGATTGAACACCTGGTAACCGACATTAACAAGATACATATAAGAATATCCCCATCATTCTGGGACATCCATCGGACATGATATAAAAACTCGAAGTACTAAAGCATCCGCTACAACGGATGGGGTTTGTTGGGCCCAATAGATCTATCTTTAGGATTCGCGTCAATTAGTAGACTGGTTTACTAATTCTTAGGTTACCGAGCAAAAGGGGCATATTCGGCTTCGATCATTCAACCATATAATGTAGTTTCAATTACTTGTGTCTATTTCGTAAAACATTTATAAAAGCAGCGCATGTATTCTCAGTCCCAAAAATATATATTGCAAAAGCATTTAAAAAGGGAACAAATGAAACTCACAATACTGTATTTTGTAGTAAAAATACATATGATGATATTGAACAACTGAACAATGCAGGGTTGGCCTCGGATTCACGAACCTATATCGTTTGTATATATTTTAATACACATAATCGTAATCGAATAAGTTTATATATATATATATATATATATATATATATATATATATATATATATATATATATATATATATATATATATATATATATATATATATATATATATATATATATATATATATATTATTTACTAATTATATCATTTTGATATTAATAATATATATACGTCTCATATATTCATTTTGTATATAACACTGGAAATTTTGTTATGTTATAGGTTTTAAATATATTTTTATATGAATATAAATACCATTTGTTTGTTAAAAATAGTATTTATAGTAATACTAAAATAATATTTGTAATGATAAAATAATAATAATGATAATACTTAATATTAATAATAATATTTATGATTCCATTAATGATGTTAATAATGATAATTATAATAATAATAATAATTTTTTTTAGTAAAAATGATAAATAAGAAATAATGTTTTTAATAATAGTTATAATGATCTTCAATAACAATACTGTTATTAACATTTATAATAATAATGATTGTATTAATACTTATGTCAAAAATAGTAATACTTATATTGATATTAATTCTGTTATTAATAATCATAGATTAATACTAATGCTATTATTTATGAAAATTATATTATTTTCATACTAATAATGATAATTACAATCGTAATAAAGATAATAATATTTTTACTTAGTAATAAAATGATAAAATTTTATTTTGAAATGATAATAATATTAGTATTATTAAAAATAATAACAATTGATAAATTCTTATACTAATAATAATAACAATAATAATACTTATAATTCAATTACTTATAACAATAATAATCCTAACATTAACAATAATAATCATACTAATGGCAATAATAATAATAATAATAATAATAATAATAATAATAATAATAATAATAATAACAATAACAATAATGATAATAATAATAATAATAATAATAATAATAATAATAATAATAATAATAATAATAATAATAATAATAATAATAATAATAATAATAATAGAAATAATAATAAAATTAAATTGTACCTTTGTAGCATTAAAAAGAATTAAACTGCCCGAGATGAGACTCGAACCCGAGACCTCTCGATAACACAAATCACCCCACACCACTCCACTGCCCGTTACCTTTCTGTTTTAAATAGATAACTTAAATATATTTAACTGTTGTATCTGTTTCCTACTTCTTCTTCCCAATTTCCAATCGACCAGGGACAATCTCGATCCAGGCAACTAATATTCATTTAACTTAGGTTTTATGATCTACACCGAACACCGTTACTGGTTGATTGAGTTAGTTAAAGCAAAGAAAAAAATATATAAACATCGCTGTAACATTCACTGTAAATGGAGTATGAACTCATAATCGGTTTTCAAATTATAGATTGTTTAAGCTAAAAATTTTAACATGAAACAGGTTCTAATCTCTTATTAGAAACTTCCTACATCTTCAATTGAACTTGAAACGTCCAATTGAACTCGAATTTCTCATTGATCAAAACTTTTGACTTTTGAAAATAGAAACTTTGACTCCAAAATTTGTAATCGATATGAAGAATTGGGTTTTGAGATTTTTCATACAGTTTAAACGAAAATTTAGTAACATAACTGCATTTACACAATTTGAAATTTATTTCGAAATCGACCCTTTTGAATTTTTGAAACACGAACAGAGCAGGCCATGGTTCTTCCTATTTTTCTTTTAAAATTTTTGATAATTTGAAGCTGTTACTAGTATATGTGATTTGTAATTGATAATATGGAGTTGATTACCTCATTTGCAACAGGAATCGATCACGTTTTATAATAATTAAAGATTTACAAGGATTTTTTTCATCAGGTACGAATAATAAAAAAAATAAAGTGGATATGGACCATCAACTGCTTTTGTTTGATTGTGGAAATTCGTTTTTGATTGATAATAGATTACAAACAAGAGGGAATCACTCAGGTCACTAGACATATTCGTACAATTATTAAACCTTTTAATTAATAATTAATAAGTATTATAAATAATAATAATAATAATAATAATAATAATAATAATATTGATAATATTATTAATAATAATAAAAATACTAATAATAATAATTAATCGAAATAATAATAATAATAATATTAATGATAATAAGATCAAAATAATACTAGTAATCATAAGTATAATAACAATAATGGTAATCATAATATTTAAATAAAAGTGATAATAAAAATAAAGATTTTTAATGATATTGGTATAAATAAAAACAAAAATCTTAAAAATCATAAATTTTACCACTATATATAATAATACTGATATTAATAATGATAACAATAATATTAGTATTTAAATGTATCTAATTATATATATACATATATATTATGTACATAATATTATTAATATTACTGATATTAATATTAATAATAATGAAAGTAAAAACATTAATATATCAACTATAGTTTCACTTGTAATTTAATAAAACAATATTATATTTTACTAATTATGTAATATTTAATAGTTATATAATATAATATTTATATCTCTTGCATATAAATATATTCCATTATACATATCGTAATAATTATTTATAGAATCATATATATTTGTATACAGCTTCATTTTAAATTACAAGTTACTTATTTTGTATCTTATTTTACATTTTTAATTCTTATGTTTAAAATATATTTTATCATTATCAAATACCATATATACCTACACTTACGTGTATATATATATATATATATATATATATATATATATATATATATATATATATATATATACCTATACCTATTTATTAACAACATTATTATCTTGAAAATTATTTTACATACTTAATTCTAATGTTACATTTATATTTTATTATTTCCAATTTTTATATATACTTTCGTTATATTATATTATATGTATACATTTATTTACACAAATAAACTAACTCATATAAGTTTCTATTTCAAATTATTATATATATAGATATATATATAAATATATATTTATTTACAGATAAGGGTTCGTGAATCGTCGAAAATAGACGAAGGTCAATTGAATATATGAACATCATTCCAAAATTTTCTAGACTCAACATTACATACTTTGCTTATCGTATCGAAATCATATAAAGATTAAGTTTAAATTTAGTCATAAATTCCCGGGTCGTCACAGCAGGCGGCCGAAGAAACCAACACGAAACAACTCAAGAGGAAGTGGGAGGAAAACGGTGACAAGAGTCACCTGTACAACAACAACAACAACAATAATTACAACCATAATCGCAACAACTATCCCAACAACCGCAACAACAATCGCAACAATAACCGCAATCCTAACAATAACTACAACAAACGTCCCAACAACAACAATAACCACAACAGCAACCATCCCAACAATAATAACAAAGGGCAAAAACCATGTCAGAGGTGTAAAGGATACCATCCGACTGGGTTCTGCACGACAACGTGTACTAAGTGTAAGAGAGGTGGTCATAGCGCGACGAAGTGTGAAATCTACGGACCGGTGATTAACAAAAATAATGCAACGAGTAATGTCGGGACAAGTAATGCTGCTTTTATTTGTTATGGATGTGGAAAACTGGGCCACGTCAAGAGTAAATGCCCAAACCAAGGAAATACATATGGGCAAAGCCGTGGAAGAGTCTTCAACATTAATTCGGCAGAAGCGCAGGAAGACCCGGAGCTTGTTACGGGTACGTTTCTCATTGACAATAAATCTGCTTATGTTTTATTTGATTCGGGTGCGGATAAAAGTTATATGAGTAGAGATTTTTGTGCTAAATTAAGTTGTCCATTGACGCCTTTAGATAATAAATTTTTACTTGAATTAGCAAATGGTAAATTAATTTCAGCAGATAATATATGTCGGGATAGAGAAATTAAGCTGGGTGATGAAACGTTTAAGATTGATTTAATACCAGTCGAGTTAGGGAGTTTTGATGTAATAATTGGCATGGACTGGTTGAAAAAGGTGAGAGCAGAGGTCGTTTGTTACAAAAATGCGATTCGCATTATACGCGAAAAAGGAAAACCTTTAATGGTGTATGGAGAAAAGAACAACGCGAAGTTAAATCTTATTAGTAGTTTGAAGGCGCAAAAACTAATAAGAAAAGGTTGCTATGTCATTCTAGCACACATCGAAAAAGTCAAGCCTGAAGAAAAGAACATCAATGATGTTCCCGTCGCAAAAGAATTTCCCGATGTATTTTCAAAAGAATTACCGGGACTACCTCCACACCGATCTGTTAAATTTCAAATAGATCTCGTACCAGGAGCTGCACCAATAGCTCGTGCTCCATACAGACTCGCACCCAGCGAAATGAAGGAACTCCAAAGCCAATTACAAGAACTTTTAGAGCGTAGTTTTATACGACCAAGCACATCACCGTGGGGAGCTCCTGTTTTGTTGTCAAAAAGAAGGATGGTACATTCAGATTGTGTATCGACTACTGAGAGTTGAACAAACTTACCATCAAGAACCGTTATCCACTACCGAGAATCGATGATTTATTTGATCAACAACAAGGCTCGTCGATTTATTTGAAGATCGATTTACGTTCCGGGTATCATCAAATGCGGGTGAAGGAGGATGATATTCCAAAGACTGCTTTCAGAACGTGTTATGGTCATTACGAGTTTATGGTTATGCCGTTTGGATTGACTAACGCACCAGCTGTGTTCATGGACCTCATGAACCAAGTGTGTGAGCCATATCTTGACAAATTGTCATTTTTTTCATCGATGACATACTCATTTACTCAAAGAATGATCAAGAGCACGAAGAACATTTGAGAAAAATGCTAGAATTATTGAGGAAGGAACAACTGTACGTAAAATTTTCAAAGTGTGCATTTTGGTTGGAAGAAGTTCAATTCCTCGGTCACATAGTGAACAAAGAATGTATTCAAGTAGATCCGGCAAAGATTGAAACCGTTAAAAAGTGAGAAACCCCGAAAACTCCGAAGTATATACGTCAATTTTTAAGACTGGCTGGTTACTACAGAAGATTCTTCCAAGATTTTTCCAAAATAGCAAAACCCTTGACTGCATTAACGCATAAAGGGAAGAAATTTGAATGGAAGGATGAGCAGGAGAAAGCGTTTCAATTGTTGAAGAAAAAGTTAACTACGACACCTATATTGTCATTGCCTGAAGGGAACGATGATTTTGTGATATATTGTGATGCCTCAAAGCAAGGCCTAGGTTGTGTATTAATGCAACGAACGAAGGTAATTGCTTATGCGTCTAGACAATTGAAGATTCACGAGCAAAATTATACGACACACGATTTAGAATTGGGCGCTGTTGTTTTTGCATTAAAGCCTTGGAGGCACTACTTATATGGGGTTAAAAGTATTATATATACCGACCACAAAAGTCTCCAACACATATTTAATCAGAAACAACTGAACATGAGGCAGCGTAGGTGGATTGAGTTATTGAATGATTACGATATCGAGATTCGTTACCACCCGGGGAAGGCGAATGTGGTAGCCGACACTTTGAGTAGAAAGGACAGAGAACCTATACGGGTAAAAGCTATGAATATAATTATTCGTACTAACCTTACTACTCAAATAAAGGAGGCGCAACAGGGAGTTTTAAAAGGAGGAAATTTGAAGAATGAAATACCCAAAGGATCGGAGAAACATCTTAATATTCAGGAAGACGGAACCCGGTATAGGGATGAAAGAAGGGTACCAAAGTTTGGAGATGTAAGAGAAATGGTACTTAGGGAAGCACATAAAACCAAATACTCAATACATCTCGGAGCGGGAAATATGTACAAAGATCTCAAGAAACACTTTTGGTGGCTGGGTATAAAAGCCGATATTGCTAGATACGTAGGAGAATGTTTGATGTGTTCTAAGGTCAAAGCTGAACATCAGAAACCATCAGGTCTACTTCAACAACCCGAAATTCCAGAATGGAAATGGGAAAACATTACCATGGATTTCATTACTAAATTGCCAAGGACTGCAAGTGGTTATGATACTATTTGGGTAATAGTCGATCGTCTCACCAAGTCAACACACTTTCTGCCAATGAGAGAAGATGATAAAATGGAAAAATTAGCACGTTTATACTTGAAGGAAGTTGTCTCCAGACATGGAATACAAGTCTCTATTATCTCTGATAGGGATGGCAGATTTGTTTCAAGATTTTGACAGACATTACAGCAAGCATTGGGAACTTGTCTAGACATGAGTACTGCCTCTCATCCACAAACTGATGGGAAAAGTGAAAGGACGATACATACCCTTGAAGACATGCTACGAGCATGTGTTATTGATTTCAGAAACAGTTGGGATCGACATCTACCATTAGCAGAATTTTCCTACAACAACAGTTACCATTCGATTATTGAGATGGCGTCGTTTGAAGCACTTTATGGTAGAAAGTGCAGGTCTCCGATTTGTTGGAGTGAAGTCGGAGATAGACAAATTACGGGTCCTGAGATAATCCAAGAAACTACCGAGAAAATCATTCAAATTCAACAACGATTGAAAACCGCCCAAAGTCGACAAAAGAGCTATGCAGATAGTAAAAGAAAAGATATAGAATTTGAAATTGGTGACATGGTCATGCTTAAGGTTTCACCCTGGAAAGGCGTTGTTCGATTTGGTAAATGGGGGAAACTAAATCCAAGGTACATTGGACCATTCAAGATTATAGATCGTGTCGGACCAGTAGCCTACCGACTTGAATTACCTCAATAAATCGCCGGTGTACATGATACTTTTCACGTATCGAATCTGAAGAAATGCTTAGCCAAAGAAGATCTCACTATTTCTTTAGACGAAATCCAAATCAATGAAAAACTTCAATTCATTGAAGAACCAGTCGAGATAATGGATCGTGAGGTTAAAGGACTTAAGTAAAACAAAATACCAATCGTTAAGGTTTGATGGAATGCTCGTAGAGGACCTGAGTTCACCTGGGAGCGTGAAGATCTAATGAAACTGAAATACCCGCACCTATTTCCAGAAGATGCGTCAACACCTCCAACTGCTTAAAAATTTCGGGACAAAATTTATTTAACGGGTAGGTACTGTAGTGATCCGAACTTTTCCATGTTTATATATATTTTAAATGAAGTCGATATTTACATGATTAAATGTTTTCAACATGTTAAGCAATCATACTTGTTAAGACTTGATTAATTGAAATAGGTTTCATGTAGACAATTGACCACCCAAGTTGACCGGCGATTCACGAACGCGAAACCTTAAGCATCACCATGTCACCTTCTTGGAACTCAATCAATCGCCTACGTTTGTCAGCATACGACTTTTGTCTATCTTGAGCCGCTTTCAAATGAGTCCGAATCATCTCAATCTTGCTATTCGTCTCTAAAACCAAATCGGTACTCCCGATTTCTCTTTGTCCCACTTCACCCCAACAAATCGGAGTTCGGCACCTCCGCCCATAAAGCATCTCATAAGGTGGCATCCCGATACTAGTATGATAACTATTATTGTACGAGAATTCCACCAATGGTAAGTGCTCATCCCAACTACCATCGAAATCAATAATACACGCCCGTAACATATCCTCTAACGTTTGATTCGTACGTTCGGTTTGACCGTCCATTTGAGGATGGTACGTGATAGTGCTCCAAATGAACATATATTTAGGCGCAATATCCTTCCAATATGTAAAGTTTTCAGTTGCAATTGTTCTATTTTCAAGTAATACTCGTTTAAATAAATAAGTGTGAAGACGAAAGACGAAAATAAAGATTTGAAGACGCAAATGACCAAAAAGCTCAAATGTACAAGATACAATCCAAGTGGTTCCATTTATTAATGATTAACGTCTAAATATTGATAAGACTACAAGCCGCAAAACGCAAAGTACAAGATATCTAAGCATACGAAAAGACGTTCAAGAAACCGGAACCGAGACATAAACCGGGCGTAAACGTACAAGTTAACAGAGCTAAAATTACAAGTCAACTATGCACAAGAATATAATATAATATATATATAATTATATAAAATTATATATATTATATAAATATTTAAATAAAGTGTCAGTAAACTAGAAAACAAAGCAAAGTGAGCTGGCCAGAGATGCCATGCGATCGTATGGAATTAACACTTCAATCCCATGCGATCGCATGGGCTACAGGAATTCTAATTATGCCTATAAAAGGCCTGGTTCTGCTCAAGTTCATTACACCATCTACATATCTCTCCCTCTGTTAATATATATATATATATATATATATATATATATATATATATATATATATATATATACATATACATATATATATATATATAATATATATTAGTTTAGTTTTATATTAGTTAGTTTGGGTAATGTAAAGGGTTATTTTACGGGTTTTAAAGTCAGAACTCTGTCCCTGTAACACTATGCGATTAATGATCACTTTAAGCTAAATTCTCGTTTTTAAATTAATGTCTCGTATTTAAGTTATTATTATGCTTATTTGAGCCGAAGTAATTGTGAATGTTGGGCTAAATATTAAGACGGGGTTATTGGGCTTTGGACCATAATTGGGGTTTGGACAAAGACCGACACTTGTGGAAATTGGACTATGGGTTATTAATGGGATTTATATTTGATTAACTAAATGATATCTTGTTAATTTAATATTGAGATTTATAATTTGACGTATCTATATATAATCACATACGCTTGACTGGGTACGGTGGGCGGGATATTTATAAATACTAATAATTATTCATTTGACCGGATACGGGGATGGATTAATAGTCAATGGATTCATTAAAACAGGGGTGGATTACATTCAAGGGAAATTGGTGTAATTGTTAATAAAGTATTAAAACCTTGGGTTACACGCAGTCGATAACCTGGTGTAATCATTAACAATGTATTAAAACCTTATTACGATTTAAATCCTCAATTAGTTGGAATATTTGACTTCGGGTATAAGGTTAATTTGGCGAAGACCCTCGCACTTTATAATTATAACCGATGGACTATTATGGACAAAACCAGATGGACTTATCAAATAATCCAGGACAAAGGACAATTAACCCATGGTAATAAATTAAAATCAAAACGTCAAACATCATGATTACGGAAGTTTAAATAAGCATGATTATTTTATTTTATATTTCCTCGTACTTTTATTTATTGTCATTTTAATTATTGTTATTTATTTTATCGTTATTTAAATATCGTCATTTATCTTTACGCTTAAAACATAAAATCGACAAACCAGTCATTAAACGGTAAAACCCCTCTTTTATAATAATAATAATAATTGTAACATATATATTTATATTTTGTACAAATATAGTTGTTTAAAATATAGTGTAAAATAAGTCGTCTCCCTGTGGAACGAACCGAACTTACTAAAAACTATACTACTATACGATTAGGTACACTGCCTATAGTGTTGTAGTAGAGTTTAGGTATATCCCATCTGTAAATAAATAATAAAACTTGTGTAATTAGTACCGTGTTTTGTATTAAAAATAATAGTATTTCGTACACCTCCGCTCGCACATCAATTTTTTGGCGCCGCTGCCGGGAAACGCCGAATCAAAACGCTATATTTTTGTAAACTATATTTTTATAAAAATATATAATTTCTTATTTTGTAAAAATATATTGTTTTTGTAATAAGTGTTAAAAAATAAAAAATAAAAAAATAAAAAATAAAAAAAAAATATATATACACATATATTTAAGAGATTGTCTTTAAAATAGTATTTTTATTTAGATTTTTAAATATAAATTTATTTTTATTAAATCATCTATCTTTAAAAAAACAAAAAAAAACCAGTTTTGAACCTGCCGAATTTGAGCCTGCATCCAACTGAACCTACATGGCCATGAGACCGCATGACCAGATCCCATGCGATCACATGAGAAGAGCTGGCAGGCCTGAACCTTTGACGCATTTAATACGGAGTAGGTTATAATTATGTTTATAATTATTTAATTTATTTAGGGTTTACTTAATTAATATTAACATATTTATATTTCTAGTTTGAATATATAATTTGTAATATTAAGTTTAATTATTATTATTATTAATTATATAGATTAATATTTTTATATAATAATAATATAAAAATAATATTTTTATATAAAATAATATTTTTATCATTTTTATTTTATATCTTTTAGAGTTTGTATCTTTTTATCGTATCGTTCGTAATTATAGTTTTAAGCTTAGTTTTTGTCGTAGTTATTTTATATTTCTAGATTTTTAGGCTTTGCCGTAAAATCCCTTAAGAGCTTTTTCTTTAGATTTAAGATTTAGGCGCTTTAGAATTTTGTGACGCGGTTTTTAGATTTTAGTGCCTAATTAAGTTATTGCCGTTTTGGATATATAATTCCTTTTAAGCTTTAATACCTTTAGACGCAGCTTTTTAGATTTAATTTTTAGTTTTTAAGTTTCGACGCTTTACTTTCTTATTATTATTTTTCGACTTTTTTGTTTTTCGACGTTTGTTTTTCGACTCTTATTTTTCGACGTTTGTTTTTAATTTTTAGTTTTTAGACTTTTAAGTTTCAACGTTTTTCTTTCTCGACGTTTTTCGACGCGCTTTTTCTTTTTTATTTCTACGCTCTAGTTTTTAGGACATAGAATTTTCTTTAAATTTCTTTAAATTTCGACTAAAAATTATTGTAAGCGATTAAATTAATAGACATCCAAATTTTCTGGTTCGTAGTAATAGTTGGATTTGTTAGTGGCGAGTTGTGGATTTTCCAATTTAAAGGATAATGGCTACCTGCTGCATCTATTGGCTATTCGAAACGTGGGCAAAAGCAGAAAAGACTATTAATTTGATAACTTATATAAATTTTAGTTTTATAACTAATAGGATAATTAGTAAATGCACCACATTGTAGCTAAAATTTGATAAAAAGTGTATTATGGAAAATTTCGAGAATATGTTGGAAACTCTTTCTGACATGCAAAATCAATTCAATCAATACTCTCAAACGAGTGTTGATGAAAATTCGTTCGGTCAAATTTGGATTACGAATAACGAAACAATAACTGGTTGTGAAATCTGTGGAGATTATCACTCAACATGGGAATGTTATTATTACATTCCTATAGAAAATTATGCACCCATAGAGCCTGAATGGAATGATTATAAGGAATACAATTCAAATTGGGATTATTCCCAAGAAATATCCAAACTCAACAACCAGATGACGAGGAAAATTACGTGTCTGAATTTTTTTTAGATTATATGAAAATCAAACTCGAAGAATTTGACGCTCAAAATGAACAAATGAGAGAGTTTGCAAATTGGCACGCTGAAACTCTTTCAGACTACACACCTGTTGATCTGAGGAGTCGTGTGCAAGAAAATCTCATATCATCGAATTTTGATGAATTCGAGAGCTCCAAAATCACCAATTATCCCGATGATACTTTTTATTCAGTTTTACCAATTGCACAACAAATCGACACATTAGCCTCTACCGACGAAATCATCAATCCATCAATGGATGAAGAAGAAATAAGGGTGACAAATTGGTACTCTTGGGAAAACGATAACGTTAAAAATTTTACCCCCGAGACCAAAGTGGTGGGATCGATAAGGACCGTTAAAGAAGAAGATTTGCTTCAATCCCGAAATTCACCATTCCACAACCTTCCAACCCAATATTCTCAATAGACGAGTCATCTACCGAAGATGAACTACGAGTTGTAATAGATATTGACACCTCGGATTTCACCCAATTGGGTAATAGAGGTGAAAACTTTGATCCCAAGAATGAACGGAAGGAAATGTCAGGAATTGTCCACCCTAAAGAAATATGTATGTCAGTGTATGACGATCTATTTGACCAAGAACTAGAAAAGAGACATATCCATTTACTAAAAACTACACTTAAAAAGGATTAAGTAGTGACGATCGGGTGGGTCTAAACTTTAAACCCATTGATATATTATACACCACCTGAGATGTAAATAACTGGCTCACTATTCGAATTCATGGAACTTATTCTACCGACTTCACATGTTGTCAGCTAAGTGTGGGGAAGTCTAACCCCACTTAACGTTAAATTCGGGGTTCGGGTTAGTGCATAACTCATTAATAAAAATGCATGATGAATTAGGGTAAAAGACGTATTTTCAAAAATTAGCAAACAGTTCAGAAAAGCAACCGTTTTTGAAGAAAAACATGTGTGATAAAACAATAAGAGGAATGAACGATGAGGCGCGCCATCTATCATTCGGCGAGCTTTGTAATTTACAAACTGGGTATTTTTAATCACTTTTCTACACTAATCACCCTCATGAATTTATAATTATAGTCCGATTTCATGCAAATGAGGGCATTGCATGATCTCAAGTGTGGGGAAGGGTTATAAATTCTCTCGGATTAACACTTGGTTTATTTTCCAAATTTTGTGAAAATTTGAAAAATTTTCAACAAAATGAATTCAAAATCATTTTTATACATATTTATGAACGATAAAACTAGGTGTTAATACCGAAATTATCGTCTCCTCGGAAAGGACATAAATTGAGAAACAACCTAAAATGCTTGAATTCATTCAAAATGGAAAAAAGGAGAATAAAAAGGCAAAGAAATAAATAAATAAAAACCAAGCGTGGGGAGAATATACCAAGTTATTCAATTAAAAAATATCTATCACATGTTTCTGTAAAGTTTATTGCAGGTGCTTTTGTTTTGGACTAAATTAACTGTTTTACCCGGTTTATTGTAATAAATTTGAAAGAAAAGATGGATCTACACGATGAATCAATTCCATCATTAAAAGGAAGTAAAGTCTTTCGAAAAAGAAATGCGCTTCTTGATTTAGGTCAGGAAGT